>NC_071387.1:147968346-148265934 GCF_022682495.2 Desmodus rotundus
TGACTTCCAGTACTATGTTGAATAAGAGAGGTGAAAGTGGGCTGTCTTGTTCCTGATCTTAAGGAGAATGCTTGTAATTTTTGCCTACTGAGTACAATGCTGGCAGTGGGTTTGTCATATATGCCCTTTATTATGTTTAGGTATGTTCCCTCTATTCCAACTTTGCTGAGAGTTTTTGTTATAAATGGGTGCTAGATTTTATCAAATGCTTTTCTGCAGCTATTAATATGATCACATGGTTTTTATCCTTCCTTTTGTTTATGTGGCGAATCAGTTATTTGTTGCAAATGTACCAACTTTGCATTCCCGGAAAAAATTCCACTTGATCATTGTGTATGATCTTTTTTTAAAAAAAAGATTTTTATTTATTTATTTTTAGAGAGAGAGGAATGCAGGGAGAGAGGGAGAGAAACATCAATGTGTGGTTGCCTCTCAAACACCCCCAACTGGGGACCCAGCCCGTAACCAAGGCATGTGCCCTGACTGGGAATTGAATCAGCGACCCTTTGGTTCACAGGCCTGCGCTCAATGCACTGAGCTATGCCAGCCAGGGCTGTATGATCTTTTTGATGCATTGCTGTATTTGTTTTGCTAGTATTTTGTTGAGAATCTTAGCATCTATGCACATCAGGGATATTGGCCTACATTTTCTTTTTTTGTAGTGTCTTTCTCTGGTTTTGGAATTAGGATAATGCTGGCCTCGGAAAATGAGTTTGGGAGCCTTCCCTCCTCTTGAATTTTATGAAATAGTTTGAGAAAGAGACATGGTAGTTGTTCTCATTCCATGGTAGTTCTTCATGGAATGTTTGGTAAAATTCACCTGTGAAGCCATTTGATCCAGGTCTTTTGTTGGTTGGGAATTTTTTGATTACTGCTTCAGTTTCACTTGGTGTATTCTATTTAGATTCCCTGATGCTCCCTATTCAGTTTTGGAAAATTGTGTATCTTTAGGAATTTATTCATTTCATCTAGGTTGTCCAATTTGTTGGCATATAGTTATTCATAATATTTTCTTACAAAGAAATACAAAGAAAACCTTTGTTTATAATACAAAGGTTTTCTTTGTATTTCTTTGGTGTCAGTTGTTATTTCTCCTCTTTCACTTGTGATTTTACTTATTTGGGTCCTCTCTGGTTTTTTCTTCATGAATCTGGTTAAAGGCTTGTCTATCTTTTTTATCTTTTCAAAGAACCAACTCTTGGATTTATTGATCTTTTTTATTTTTTATTTTTAGACTCTATTTCTTTTATTTCTGGTCTGATCTTTATTATTTCCTTTCTTCTACTTACTTTGGGCTTTTTGTTCTTTTTCAAGTTCCGTTAAGTGTCAAGTTAGATTGCTTATTTGAACTTCTTCTCATTTTTTTCAGACAGGCCTTTAACACTATGAATTTTCCTCTTAGGATTGCTTTCCTAGTGTCCCACAGATTTTGGATTGTTGTGTTCTCATTTTCATTTTTTTCAAGGTATCTTTTGATTATTTCCTTGATCTCGCTGTTGGCCCATTCATTGTTTAATAACATGTTATTTAGTTTCCATGTCTTTGTGCGTCTTTCAGTGTTGTTCTTGTGATTGATTTCTAGTTTCATAGGATTGTGGTCAGAGAAAACACTTGATATGATTTCAATCTTCTTAAATTTACTGAGACTTGTTTTGTGTCCTAACACGTGGTTTATCCTAGAAAACATTCCACATGCACTTGAAAAGTATGTATATTCTGCTGCTTTGGGGTAAAATGCTCTGATGATATCAATTAAATATGTTTGATCTGGTGTATCATTTAAGGTCGCTGTCTCCTTGTTGATTTTCAGCCTGGAAGATCTACCCATTGTAGTCAATAAGTTGTTAAAATCTCCAACTACAATTGTATTTCTGTTGATCTCTCCCTTTATGTCCATCAAGAATTGTTTTACATATTTAGGTGCTCCTAAGTTGGGTGCGTCAATGTTTACTAGGATTATATCCTGTTGTTGGATTGTTCCCTTTATCATGATGTAGTGTCTTTCTTTGTCTCTACTAGCCTTGGTTATATTATATAGTCTATTTTGTTGTATGTAAGTACTGCTAGCCCAGCTTTTTTTTTTTTTTTTTCCATTTGAATGAAACATCTTTTTCCATCCCTTTACTTTTAGCCTGTGTGTATCTTTCGATCTGAGATGGGTCTCTTGGAGGCAGCATATATATAGGTTTGTTTTCTTATCCATTCAGCTATGCTATGCCTTTTGGTTGGAGCATTTAAGCCATTTACATTTAAAGTGATTATTGATAGATATTGTGTATGTAGTACCATTTTGTTAGGCTGTTTTCCTTCTTTCTCTTTTTCTTCTCTTTAAAGCAAGTCCTTTACCATTTGCTGCAGTACTGGTTTGGTGTTAACAAACTCCTTTAGCTTTGTCTGGGAAGCTCCTTATTTCTCCTTCGATTTTAAATGATAGCATTGTTGGGTAAAGTATCCTTGGTTGTAGGTCCTTGCTTTGCATCACCTTGCATATTTCACACCACTCCTTTCTGGCCTGAAATATTTCTGTTAAGTAATCAGATGACAGTCTAATTGGTGTTCCCTTGTAGGAAACTACCTGCTTTTCTCTTGTGGCTGTGCAGGGGCAGGGTGGTAGTGCTAGTACGTTGTCTGTAGCTGTCTACTGGGTTTACAGGCTCTGGGGTATCCCAGGTGGTACCAGCCAAGGTCAGGCCCCACCTGTGTTCTGTCCTGGGCCATCCAGACTGAGCTACAAGGCAATCTGAAATGGCTGCTACTTGTGCTGGGCTTGGAAGTTCCCAGGCGAAGTCAACCTGTGAACTTCGTTTGGCTGTTGCTAGTGCCAGGGCTTAGGGACACTTAGCAAGAGTTACAGGGTCTGGGGGCTTGCCTAGGTCAACTGTTGCTTGTTTGAGAGAATTTAAGAAGTTGTGAAGCATGTGCGAAGACCAGCCATTCATATGGAAAAGCCACTGTTAACAGTGTGGGTGGGCATATAAATAGGGTGGGGCAGAGCCTCAGGGGACCTCCAGGGCGAGGCAAACTGTTAGCCAAGCTGATAGAGTGCCCACTTTTTTCTTTATGGTTTCTGATCACTGTCATTCTTATAAATACCATTATAATACTATAATGCCATTATAAAAATATTAACTCATGTTCTCTTGTAGATTTTTATGGTTCCATGTGTTAATTTAACAAATTATAATATTTACATTTGCTACATTTTAGTGCTTACTATGTTACAAGCAGTACACGAATGCTTTATGTGAACTGTCTCACTTCAGGACCCCAACAAGTCTATGAGTTAGGTCCTGCGGTTATTTCCACTTTAGAACTGAGGAAAAGAAAGCTCAGAAAAATCAAATGACTTGCCCCAAATCACATAACTGGTAGATCAAGGATTTGACTGAACATCTGATTAAGTCCATTCATCGCAAGCACTTTACTGATTTGATCATTCAGGAATGAATGTTGATATAAGTATAGAGGTTAGGATACAATTTTGTGTTTTACAAATGACTAGTATTTGCCCCAATACTATTTAACCATTTCTTTAGGTATTTGAAATGCCCCTAAAAAGCAATTATTTCAAAAAGCAAATGATAGGAAAACTACTAGGCTAAGAATCAGGATCCTAATCAGTCTTTCTGCCTCTTCATTGGCTCCATCTGAACCTTTACATAGCACCAATTCTTCATCCTATAAATGACCCTGACACCTGTTCTGCCCACTTCATAATTTATAAGGATTTATAGCATTTTAAAGATTAAAAAACCACATCAATGCCAGGTAGTACAGTTCTCCGATGTATCCTTGTCAATCCTTAACCAATAAAGTAAGGCTTAGTTCCATTAATGCCAAATAGAAAAATTCTTATTAGAAAAGTATACATTTTTTGCCCTGGCTGGTGTGGCTCAGCGGATTGAGTCCAGCCTGTGAACCAAAGGTCACCAGTTGATTCCCAGTCAGGGCACATGCCTCCTGGGTTGCAGGCCCGGTCCCCAGTAGGAGGGGTGTGAGAGGCAACCGCACATTGATGTTTTTCTCTTTTACTCCCTCCCCCTCTCTCTAAAAACAAAGAAATAAAATCTTTTTTAAAAGTATACATTTTTCTAATGAACAGAAAATACTAATATATCAGAAAGAATATAAAATTTAAATGTACTTACAATCGGGTGTAGGTTTCACATCTTTTAACTGATGCTGAAGCTTCTTTACATTGTTATGTATTTTGGCCAATTGTTGCTGGATTTTTGCTCCTATAAGGAAGAAGTATGTACTTTAAAATAATTCTATGGCAAACATGGTTACAATTCAGAATCCTACACCTGGACAGATCATCTTCACTTAGTAAAAGACAGCCGAGAGAAATTAAATAATGAACAAAAGATGGTTCTTTAGGTATCAAAACAGCCTGAGCGTTTTAATAAGTACCCTTGCTCTAAATAAAGCATTTCTCATTTTCCTCCAATATGTAAAAGCACAATGGGTTAAATGTACTATAACATGTGCCAAGAAAATGTCTTTTTTTTTTTTTTTAACTCTGTGGAGATGGGAGTTATTGGACACTGTTTTATTTTTATTTTATTTTTTTTTAAATCCTCACCTGAGGATATATTTATTGATTTTAGAGAGAGACGGAGGGGGAAAGAAAGAGAAAGAAACATTGATTAGTTGCCTCCCATACATGCCCAGGACCAGGGATCGAACCCACAACCAAAGTATGTGCCTTGACTGGGAATGGGACCTGCAGCCTTTTGGTGTACAAGATAATGCTCCAGCTAACTGAGCCATACAGTCCGGGCTGGACACTGTTTTAAATACATGGATTAGAAGCTTAGGCTTAGTCATATTTTGTTTTTCATCAGATTTTTCTTTTCTTTAATTTGTTATAACTTATGGAAATAGAATTTGAAATAGATCTCAACTCTATTTTTGGAAATATTAAAGTTGTCTAAACAATATTAATTCTGTGAATACTGGCAAACTTCCTAACAAGAATTAATTTCATCTAACCACATCCTTTGAGCAGTGGGGGCAATGATACCCACTAGTGTCACTGTTACAGCCTTGACGAAGTGCCTCAGGTGCCAGTTAGTGGTATCTGCCCTACAGGTTGCCAGGCTCATCCAAAGGACCAGCCTGAAAACATTAGCCCACGATAGAAGCCTGAAAAACAGAGGAGGGTCTCAAATACATTCTCAGATGTTCTGTATCAGCAACAGAAAGACTGGATTACTCATTCATATTTTCTCTCTGAATTAATAATCTCACTTTAGTATTTTATTTAAATTATTAGGCTAAAACCACACATTTACATTCATGAGTCTATATTTGTATAATACATTTAATAGTAATGCCATTTTATCATCTTTTGGTACTCTATTCATTCCCCTCCATGTTTTTTTCAATGCTTTCACAAATGGGTATGAAGCACCACATAACTGTCCTAAAAGCAATTTAAAAAAATGACCATTATATATGGGCTTGAAGCCAGTGCTAATATCCAAAACAAAAATATGACATTGGCTTTTTTGTTTTAATTAAAATTCAAGTGTTTCAGAAAAGCAGAAACTTTATCCAATGTATTTTTATAGGGTCTTATTCACTGTTGGAACTTCAGGTCAAGAAAGTCCTCTAGTAAAGGTAAGTAATTAGGAAAGTATTTTTGTTGTTTTGTTTCTGCCACAGTTTGATCAGCTGCAGTGACACCACTATACAGCAAGTGATCTTCTATTTATTCATTTGGAACTGCCACTCTATAGGCAAAGCACTTAACTACAATATTACATGAATGCAGGCTAAAATTGTGGCAGCATATTTGAGATAAGAAAAAAGTGTTTTCTACTTCTGGGCTGTAATATGGGGAGGGAAAACTTCTGTATCCCAACACTGAGTGCGTTCCTTCCTCTCCTAAATAAGATAAACACAAAGTGTGAATAAAGAGAGGCAGAAGGATAGCAGAAAAAGAAATAGAAAGGTAAAAATAAAGTGGTCTTAAGAGAGAAACTGAAGTGACTTAAAATGCAGAGAATGAGATATTCTACTCAGTGGCATGACTGAGACAGATCAGCCTCTCAGCTGTCTACAAAGGAACCAAGGGAAGCTAAGAGAGCATAAACTGGGGATGTTTAGATTGCTGGATGAATCAAAGAGGAGAACCGAAAATTTGGTTTTCATATTAGGTCCTGTTGTCACTCAAACAGAAGAGGGAGCATGATTCTTGCCACTGCCTGAAAAAAAGATAACTTCTTAAAATAGTGCAATGTTAGATTCTGAAAGGACTTATTAAGAATTTCTTTTAATTGGCTACAAGGGATTGCCACAAACTGTATAATCTCTACATAAGTTAATATTTTATAAAGCTTAGTTGATAACCATCATTTTTCCTTTAAGCAATGCTAAGCAGTTTTTAATTATAATCTAAGAATCTTTCAATATATAAAATCTACTCTACAATGAAATAAGGTATACTCGTAGAATTCTTTTTTAAAGCCAACATGTAGTATACTACTTACTAACAATAACTGATATCCATAGCAAACGATAAAATATTTTCTGTGCGATCTCTTGGCACTTTCTCCTATATTGCCTCATGGGATGCACAGGACAGTTGCCCTGAGGCAGATGTGGTAGGTGTTGTACCACAGACAGTAAACTCAGGTTTACCAGATTGTATGATCTGATCACTTCATGCTATTATTAAATACGGGTTCTGACTCTGTCACTGTTCTCTTAGTCCAGGCCTCAGTCAACAATACCAGGGTGATGAGCTAAGACCAGATAGCCCAGGAATAAATTTCTGTTAATTTTAAGGAATTTTAATAACATTAACTAGTTTGTCAACCAAAAATCCCAAACCCTCTTTTTCCTATTACATTGGAAGAAATTCACATAGAAAATAATCCAGCTAGAATCACTAAATAGTAACCTGACAAAATAAATACATATCCCTAAAAGCCAAACTCTTTGCTAACTAGAAAGTACCTTGATAGAAAATAGAACAGTCAAAGCACAAATACAAAGCACAGGGCAAAAGTGCAACTTTATATCACTTAACGGTTTTTGTTCATCACGAACTCAACTTACTTTCTGTTTTCCTGCTGTTAATCAACTTATTTTCCAATTCTTCCAGCACACTATGCTCAATTCTGAAGTCATTCTTTTGGTTGTAGAAATGACTGTGTTTATCTTTTTCTATGTTAATAACTCTTTAGGAAAAGAAACAAATGGTATAAATATGACTTAAATATATTTTTAATTACTTATAATATGAAGACAGAATAATCAGCACTTTATATTTGGATTCATTCATCTAAGGAGTCAAAATAGTCAGAAAAGAGTTAAGTTCAACTAAAATCACAGGTAACTTACATTATTTAAATTATAAAATGTTGATTTAAGAAAATGCAGTCATAGACTTGCTTTGAAAATACACAGGCCTTTGACTATTGATTCCAATGCAACCTCACTGTGGCCTGAAAATAGCCACCACTGCTGAAGGCTGCTTTCGTTAGAAAACAGTTAACTTTGTAACCTGAACCAAGACATTCACCCTTTCCTAAGCACTAAGATGTGAATAATAGCCTCTCCACAGGGCTGTGATTAACACTACATGAGATAATATGCACGAGGGATCTTTATACAGTAAAAATGTACTATGGAATAGCAAGTTATTGATATTATTAATAAAACTAAAACTTCAAGAGGCAAACAATTTATGAAGACAGAAATTTTAGTATATGTAAGTGATATCGTCTGTTTACTTCACAGCTTCTT
This sequence comes from Desmodus rotundus, assembly GCF_022682495.2. Lineage (NCBI taxonomy): Eukaryota > Metazoa > Chordata > Mammalia > Chiroptera > Phyllostomidae > Desmodus > Desmodus rotundus. The sequence goes on from NC_071387.1 coordinate 147,976,105, forward strand.
TGATTTAAGTCCATCTACCAGTAAGAAGGTCTAATGTTAATTTGAATCCTGGGGTAAGACAAACAAACACTGTACTATCGAGAAACTTTTTTGGTTGGACAAAGAAATTTATTTTCTTAATACCTGTTCTCTCTCTCCCAGAAGGTGGAAATTAATATGAATACTTCTTCACTAATCCTGGATTTAAGGAGTGGTGGACTAGCTCTGGCCATTGACTTAATTTCATACAACCTGAGGGACAACTACTTAAGGTGGAGTTCCCAACCTTTTTCACGCTGGCACACAAAGAGAAAAATTTGATATTTTAAGGCATACTTAGGAAAACAGATGAGACTGCTCCAGGCCTATCTGGCTGCCCCAAAGACTGAAGGGATCTAACTTGGTATCTGGGTTTCAGAGAGGACGCAATGGATAGTACAGAGACATCATATAGATTTCAGCCTGCAAGTCAACTCTAACGGATTGAGCGTGGCTACTGAGTCCTGTGCTAAGGACTGGGAAGCCCACCTAGGCTCTGGTTTGGGCATGGGAGAAAGTACTGTGATCAAATAGAAATTTCTAGCGTAGGCTCAGGTTATGCTATGACAGTAAGTTAAGTCGAACCATTCATGGATTAGAAAATACTAACCTATAAAGACAGTCAAAAGACAATAATGGAGACAAATTGCCAAACATATGAAAAAATGCTCAACCTTGCTTATAATAGAAGAAATTAAAATTAAAATTTACCACAATAACACGGTATACCTATCAGACTGGCAAAAAAATCCCAAGTTTAAGTAATATGTACTAATGATGAAACTGGGAAAATATTATAAATTGTGTATAGAAGACAACTTGGCAATATATCACATGCATGTTCATACACACCCTTGACCCAGCATTTCTACTTCTAGGACTATTTCCTAAAGACACATTCACACATATGCAAAATGCTGTGGATATGTGAATACTGCAATTCATTGAAGCATCGTTTGTTATAATAAAAGATTGAATATAACCTCAGTGCCCATCACTAAGGGGCAGGTTAAATTACGTCACAATCATATACCAGGATACAATGCAGTGGTCCTGTGTTCCATGTACTGATAAGGAAAGATCTCCAAGACATACTTATTTTATAACAAACAGTTTATTTGAAAATGTTAGTCATACCCAAAAGTAGAAAATGCTAAATGGACTCTCCTTGTATACACTCAAATGATATTATGCTCCTTATATCACTCTGATTCAACAATTTTACCTCTTTTTCCTCTCTTGGTTCATGTATCTCTCTTTTCTATTTTTTGGGTTTGCTTAAGTATTCTAACCTAAATCCACTACACTATGTAATTTCACCCCAACACACTTCAGGGTGCATCTCTACAGGTATTTGACTTGCATCACTATAATACCATTATCATGTCTGACAAGATCAACAATTCCTTGGTGTCTAAGATATACTCTTAAGTTAAAAAAAAAAAAAGAGCAAGATTCAGAAAAAATGTTACCATTTATATTAAAAATACAAACATAAATACGTATTTTTATTTTCTTATAAGCACAGATTACAAAATATCTATGGTATAATACACAAGAAACTAGAAACAGTGGTCGTCTGAGGGGCGGGGCAGTGGGTGGCTGGGGTCACAGAGGAAACAGAAACCTTTCACTGTGTACCCTTTGACTTGTATTGATTTTTAAACCATGTGAATGTACTGAATATTCCTATTCTGAAAATACAACAGAATTATACTCCAAATTGTTTTTTTCTTGGTATGCAATGAGAAGTGCTAGAGAGAAATATTCTTCCAACAGATTCTTCTAACACTCTTCCAATGAGTTTTTCTAAAACCTTGTAATGGATGGAGAAAGCCTAATGAGATCTGTAAAACCAAGAAATAATGGTAGACAAGGTATCAATACTGGCATAATCTATTGGTTTACTATATATATGGACGTTAACCGCTTTGTAGATTACTTATTTAGAGAGAAACATAAACCAGAACACCTAACCTAGAGTCCAATTCTATCTGAAGTAGTACATTTTGTAAATCAAAGAAAAAACCTGTATGTTCTCAAATTCTGAGTACTAAAAATACTATGTATTATATAAATGCAATTGAGAATTCTCTCTCTTAAAGCTATAGTATAACTTTTCAAATGTCAAACAGTATACTTTTTTATTGGCAAAATTTCTAAACAGACAACTGTCACTAATTCTGGTCCAGAGATCATTTTTCGCAAGTCTCCTCTCTCGGTTCTTTAGCAAATTGATACTGCATGACTTCAAAGCAGTGTTTTGATGATGTTTTCAACTATAGGGTAGGGCTGAGTGCTTTGAATTCTAGTTCTTTTATCATTCCTCGTGATATACATTAAATCATGGTGTTGCTGGCAACACGGAACATTCCATACGTATCACTGGATGTTTTTTTAAAAGATACATATACACTACAAATTAAAAGTTCTCAATTAGCCTAGTCACAATGCGCAGGATGGATCTGAAATGGATAGAGACCAAGGAGGGGAGACCAAATAAAAGAACATTTCAAAAATATAATTTGAGGGTACAGACTTTTCATTAAATTATTCACTCACTCAAAAATATTTACCAAGTACTTATCTTGCTAAGTGAAAATGTATTCAATCTATTATTTGATATATGTGGTTTAAAGAAATAACAGCTTTTTCCCCTTAAAATACACTGGTTCAAAATGGTAAAAGTAAATAGAATTTAAATAACTCTACTTAAAATTAACTTTATATTAAATAGTCTATTATCATTTGTCTATTTCACACTTCCCATCTTTCTCTTGTTTTTATTTGAAAGGCTAGTGACCAGAATATTGTTAACTTAATGTGGGATTGGACAGGGTGCATTGGAATTAATTTTATACACTGTTCAAAATAAAATGGCTAGTAATGTTATTGGAACATAATGGTCTTATACTTACTGGTTTTTAAGTTTTTCTGCTGTGTGTAAGAATTCCACTTTCTTAGTCCTACTAACTTTCTGTTTCCAGTTTTGAAGCTGAAAAGGACGAATTCCACCTGAAGTACCAAAACAGCCATCATTCTGCATAAGAAATAAAAATAAGTTTATCTGCAATAATAAAAATGGTAACACATAAAGGTGGACTTTTTTTTCAAAAATGAAATACCAATAATAGAGTTTCTCAGGGGATAATTTTATCCATTCGTCCATTGACACTTATTATAAATAATGTTAAAATGAACATAAGGGGAATATATCTTTTCAAGTTAATGTTTTCATTTCCTTCCGATAAATACCCAGAAGTGGAATTACTGGATCATAAAGTAGTTCTATTTTTAATTTTTTGCAGACTGTCCATAATTTTCCATAGTGGCCACACCAATTTCCATTCCCACCAACAGGGCACAGGGTTCCTTTTTCTCCACATCCTTGCCAACTTGTTACTTCTTGTCTCTTTGATAATATCCATTCTAACAAGTGTGAGGTCGTATCTCACTGTGGTTTTGATTTGCATTTTCCTGATGATTAGTGATGCTGACTAACCTTTCATGTACCTGTTAGCCATCTGTATATCTTTGGGAAAATGTCAGTTTTGTTCCTCTGCGTATTTCTTAATTGAATTGTTTTTCTGACATTGAATTCTATGAGTTCTTTATATACAGGGTCCGGCAGAACTAAGGCCTGAGTGTGGTTGGTGGGATAATAATATGTGTAGTAATTTATAGTTTTAATTTGAACATTTCACCTAAAATGTCATATGGTGTGCTTGAGTGTGATAGTTATGTTACAGAATTTCCTGCTTATGATTTTGTAATAAAAGATTTTGCAATAAAAAATGGGCGTTATTTGTGCCAGACCCTTTATTTTGGATAGTAGCTTCTTATAAAATATGGTTTGCAGACATTCTCTCCCGTTCAGTAGGCTGCCTTTTCACTTTGTTGATGGTTTCCTTTGCCATATAGAAGCTTTTTAGTTTGATATAGTGTCCTTTACGTTTAGAGAATAATTTTGCTGGACATAATTCTTGGTTGATAGTTCTTTTCTTTCAGCATTTTGACTATCATCCCGCTGCCTTCTGGAAGCCAAGGTTTCTGATAAGAAATCAGCTGTTAATCTTATTGAGGATCCCTCGTACATGTTGAGTTGCTTTCAAGATTTTCTTTTTGTTTCTGCCTTTCTACAGGTTGATTATGATGCGTCAAGGTATGGAACTCTTTGAGTTTATTCTGTTTGCATTATATTTACCTGTATATATTAACATTTTCATCAAATTTGGGAAGTTTTCATCCATTATTTCTTCAACTATCCTTCCCATCCCCTCCTTCTCTTTTCTCTCCTCTGGGATTTTCATTATACATGGTGCTCGATGGTGTCTCACAGGGCTCTGAGGCTCTGTTCATTTTTCTTCATTCTTTTTTTCTTCTGTTCCTCAATCTGGATAATCTGAGTTGACCTATCTTCAAGTTTACTGATTCTTCTGCCAGCTTAAATCTAGTATTAAGTCTCTCTGATGAATTTTTCATTTGGGTTATTGTATTTTTAACTCCAGAATTACTATTTAATTCCTTTGTTACAATTTTTATCTCTTTACAGATATTTTCTATTTGGTAAGACATCATTCTCACACTTTTAGTTCTTTGGAAATGGTTTCCTTTGGTTTTTAAACATAGTTAAAATAGCTGATTTACTTTTGGCCATGATGGAGGGACAGATGGATACCCTCCACCTCCTCATGCAACCACAGAAAGAATTACAACCAGATCTCAAAACTAATAATACCCAGAACCATCAGAAAATTGAACTGTATGGAAGTCCGACAACCACGGATTTAAAGAAGACACATTCATCCAGCTGGAGTTGCAGAAATGGGCAAAGAGGTGGTGAGGTATGGAAAGGCTGTGGCGGCAGGAACAAGAGGGATACCTTGGAAGTGAGTGATCCCAGCCCCAGGCCAGACCGCACAGCCCAGGGTTCCAGCACTGGGAAGACAAGATTCCCCGTTACCTCTGGCTGTAAAAACCAGTGGTGGTTCCAGAGGCAGAAGAAACTACCGAGTTTTCACCGCTTAAAGGGCCAGCATGGTCTTAGAATGTACACAGGCCAACCCACTCGGGGATACACCACCAGGTCAGCAGCTGGAAGGGTGCCAGTTACACATGGGAAGGGGTTGAAATAACTGGAAATGAAGTGAGTGCCAGGTGAACTGCCAGAAGCTAGGTGGCAGCACTGTCTCCTCTCAGAGCCCTCCCCACACAGCCACAAAGTGGTGAAGTGGGTTGCCCTGCCCTGGCAATTACCTAAGGCTCTGCTGCACACAATTTACAGGTGTCTTTTCTACATAGGCCACTTTACTAAGACAGAGTGTAAAAGCAGCTCTACTTAATACACAGAAACAAACACAGGGAGGCTGCTAAATTGTGGAGATAAAGAAAAATGGCCTAAATGAAAGAACAGAACAAATCCCCAGAAAAAGAACTAAGTGAAATAGAGATGGACAACCTATCAAATGCAAAGTTCAAAACAGTTATGATAAAAGGATCATCGCTGATGGAAAAAGATACTCAGAGAACTCACTGAATATGGCAAAAAAAAAATAAAGGAAGAAATGAAGGTCACACTAAGTGAAATAAAGAATAATCCACAGGAAACCAACAGAGAGGGAAGGAAGCTGGGATTCAAACCAATGATTTGGAATATAAGGGTGAGATAAACATTCAACCAGAACAAAAAGAAACAAGAATTTTAAAAAAATGAGGATAGGCTGAGGAACCTCTGGGCCATCTCCAAATATTTCACATTCGGGAAGGGACTTCCAGTTAAGATAGAGGCAAAGGTAAACACATCTTCCCTCCTTGCACAACCACATCAAAATTACAACTAAACTATAGAACCATCACTCAGAACCGTCAGAAATCGAGTTGAAAAGAAGTTTGACAACTACAGAACTAAAGAAACCTCACCCATCCAGATTGGTAGGAGACCAGAGATGAAGAATGGGCTGGTCCCACACCCACGTGTCATGGCTAAAAATTTAGGAGGGTTATCTCGGGAGCTAAGGGTACCAGCCCCAATAAGGCCCCCCAGCCCAGGACTCCAGTGCAAGGAAGACAAGCTCCCATTACTTCTGGCTGTACAAACCAGCAGAGTTCGAGTCGGTGAAAGGAACTCCCGGAGTCCCAAGCAATGCCTCTTAAAGGGCTTGCACATGGACTTACTCACATTCACTCCTTCTGAGCTCAGGCACTGGGGCAGCAGCTTGAAAGGCACCAGTGGCATATGGGGAGGAAGTGAAGTGTCTGGCATCAAGGCAAGAGCTGGGGGACAGATTTCTCCCAGACAGAAAGGTGGGCAGAGGCCATTGTTCCTTTTCTGAGCCACAGAGACAGCAGGCGGGGGCCATATCTGAGAGTCCATCAACCTGGCTCTCATGGTTTGCTCCACCTTGGGGAATCCCTGAGGCTCCAACTCACCCAACTTTTGGCCCACCCAAGCTGTTAACAGTGGTTTTTCCATACGAATGGCTGGTTTCAGCTCAGGCTTCACATCTTCCTGAATCCTCTTAAACAAGTAACAACCAGCCTCAGTGAGCCCCAAGACCCTGTACCTCTGGCTAAGAGGCCCCAGGCCCAGTACTAGCAGCAGTCAGCTTTGGATCACAGTGTGGCTTGGACTGGGAAACTCCAAGTCTAGCACAGGTAGCAGCCATCTGCAGATTGCTTTATTGCTCAGGCTGGGTGCCCCTCCATGAAACACAGATGGGGGCTGACCCTGGCCTGTACCACTCAGGAAACCCCAGATCTTGTGCACCCAGTGGACAGCTACAGACCACATTGGAACACCACCACTCTGTCCCTACCCAGCTGTTCCTCCACAGAAGGCACAGGTTGTTGGTCATGGTCATTGCCAGTCCTTGCAGCTGAGTGGTCTGGGTGAAACCCTCCCACTGACCTGCCAACAGCAATCAAGGCTCAACTACAAGAGGGGGGTGTACTCAGCCTACACGGAGGGTGCACATCGAGTACTCAGCTTCAATGATAAGGGAGGCTGTGCCACTGGACCCTACAGGACACTTACTACATTAGGCCACACTACTAAGACAGGGAGTCATAGCAGCTCTACCTAATACATAGAAACAAACACAGGGAGGCTGCCAAAATGAGGTGGCAAAGAAACATGGCCCAAATGAAAGATCAGATCAAAATTCCAGGAGAATTAAACAAAATGGAGATGAGCAATTTATCAGATGCACAGTTCAAAACACTGGTTGTAAGGATGCTCGAGAAATTTAGTGAGGACCTCAACAGCTGAAAAGACCCAGGCATAAAGGAAGGATATACTAATTGAAATAAAGAACAATTTACAGGGAATCAAGAGTGGAATGGATAAAACCAAGAATCAAAGCAATGATAAGGAACATAAGGAAACAAAAAACAACCAATCAGAACAGGGGAAAAAAAGGATAATAAAAAATGAGGATAGTGTGAGCAGCCTCTGGGACAACTTCAAGTGTTTCAACATTCACATCATGGGGGTGCCCAGAAGAAGAGTAAGAACAAAAAATTGGAAATAGATTTGAAAAAATAATGAAAGAAAATTTCCCTAATTTGGTGAAGTAAATAGACATGCAAGTCCAGAGTCCTGAACAAAATGGATGGAAAGAGGCCCACTCTAAGACATTATAATTAAAATGCCAAAGGTTAAAGATAAAGGGAGAATCTTAAAAGCAGCAAGAGAAAAGCTGTTGGTTGCCTACAGGGAAATTCCCATAAGACTGTCAGCTGCCAGAAACTTTGCAGGCTAGGAGAGATTGGCAAGGAATGTTCAAAGTCATGAAAAGCAGGGACATACATCCAAGATTGCTCTACCCAGCAAAGCGATCATTTATAATCGAAGGGCAGATTAACAGCTTTCCAGACAAGAAAAAACTAAAGGAGTTCATCATCACCAAACCATTATTATATGAAATGTTAAAGGGACTTATTGAAGAGAAAGAAGATCAAAACTATGAACAATAAATAGGCAATAACCACATACCTATCAACAAGTGAATGTAAAAAACAAACTAAGCAAAGAACAGAGACAGAATCATGGATATGGAGAGCATTTGATGGTGCCATATGGGAGGACTTGGGGGAATGGGTGAAGAGGTGAGGGGATTAAGAAGTACAAATAGGTAGTTACAGAATAGCCATGGGGATGTAAAGTATAGTATAGGAAATGGAGTGGCCAAAGAACTTATACATATGACCCATGGACATGAACAAAGTGGTAGGGGTTGCCTGAAGGAGTGGAGGGTTCTATTTTGGGAGGCAAAGAAGGAAAAATTGGGACAACTGAAATAGCATAATCAATAAAATATAATTAAAAGAAATAAATAAAAATATTTCACATATTATATATTTTTACATATTTTAAATTTTTCCCTGTCATTTTGGCTAGAGTTAGAATAGTAAAGAGAATTACAGAGGATGTGTGAGAAAATTTGCCTAAGGTCAATTTCTTGAATTTATGTAAATAAAGACATTGCATTTCCTTAGAGGAAGAAAAGAATGGAATCTATCCTCAGCTCACAACAGCCTTCCTTCAGGTTTGGACTAATCCACATATATTTAGTGAGCACCCACTATGTACCAGGACTAAACATGCAGAGCTCTACGTGCTGGGAATACAATAGTGTGTAAAACTTCCAAAAGTTTCTGCACTCGTAGAGTTTACATTCCCAAGGGTGGGTAGTGGATGGAGAAAGACAATAAAGAAAATAGGTATAATATATGTAATACATCATGGTAAATAATGCTATAAGAAAAAGAAAACCAAAAAAGAGGACAAGTTGTGCTGGGTAAGGGAATTCAGTTTGGGGAGGTCAGGGAAAGAATCAGTGAGATGATGGCATTTGAACAAAGGTATCTGAAGGCAGTGACGGTGCTAACCGTGGGGAAGAGCATATTGAGCAGAAGGAATAGCAATTTCACAGCTCCTGAGGTAGGAGAGTGCTTGGCATCTCTGAAGGACCACCAGGAAGCCAGACTGGCTGCAGCAGACTCAGAGCAGGGGACTGGAGATGAGGTGACAGGAGGTGGTGGGGGCAGCTAATAGGTCCTGAAAGGATGTCGGCTTTTATTGAGTGAGATCAACAACCTCTTGGAGCCTTCTCAGCACCAGAGTGTTATCACTACTGGACTGAATCACCCTGGCTGTTGAGAATACTTTAGGAAGGCAAGAGTGGAAAAACAGAAACCGATTAGGAAAGTATTTCAGCCAGGGAGAAATGAGGGTGTGGACAAGGACAGTGGTGAGAACAGCGGGATTCCGGATTTATTCTGAAGGTGGAACAGACAGGAATCGCCCCTGCTTTAGCTGAGGTCTGTGAGGGGGTAAGAGAAGTCCAGCTGTTTGACCTGGGTTACTGGATCCAACAATTCTCCTCGAGGGATCCTTTGTTTCTCACTGTGGACAAAAGGGTCCCAAAAGAATCTTCGGAAACACATGTTACTTGGACCAGCCCATATTTGATTCCTCCTTGTCTTCCCAGCGCAGGTACAATAATAGAGCAGGCGCCAATTAATTATTCGGCAGGAAATCTCTCTCCATGGCTCGGAAAGATGCATATCACCAGCTCCATTTTTTTAGAAAAGAAACTGTGCTGCTGGGAGGATAAGTATGTTCCTATCACACTCTAGGAAACGACAGAGCCAGGGTTTCCACCCAGGTCGTCTTGGACTCTAAAACTCCTGGGAGGTGCCTCTCCATAAAAGCAGTTAAACGCACGGGCGAACAAAGCGCAATGCCGGGTGTATGCCAGGCCCTGAGCCAAGGGAGGCCGACACCGCGCCTCCCGGGGCCACGCTGCAGAGGACACCTGTTCAACCAGGGCCGGGGGGCCCCATCCAGGCGCCGGGCCCTGCAGACCCCTCGGGCCCACGGCCGCCACCGTAGAGGTTCCCGGCCCTCTTCCGTTTACCTGTTGCGGCACCAGAGCTGCTCCCACGCCGTTCCCGGTGGCCGCGCCCGCCCCTGTCACTGCCCCAGCTACCGCTGTGGCCGCCGCAGCCACCACCACTGTCGTCAGGGCGGCCATCTTTCCTCCCACGGCCGCTCCGGGCGCAGCGACCACCGTGACCCGGGCGTTCAGGCGCGAGAAGATCCGCCTCCACGGGATTCTCAGGGCTGCGGAGCTCAGTCTGGAGGTCTGGCGGGAGCGCGGGGCGGGGCCGGGGGCGGGGCGGGGCGGAGCGCGAACGCGGGGCGGGGCCGCAGCACAGGGCGGGGCCGCTGGGGCGCGGTTCTGTGGCTGCCCACCTGGACCGTGAGCTGCTGGACCGCGTGTAACCTTTTCCTAGAAACGTATCTCCTCTTATTCAGCAAAATCTTTCTACACCGCAACCCTCCCTAACTGCCAAGAAAATTCATTATCTTTCATTCTCATACTTACTGTATTCTTGACATAAATAGAAATATCTGTATCTATCTTAGATAGAGATTATAGATATATGTTACATAATAGAACTTCTTTCTAGGTTTCTACTAAGTGCTGGTGAAACGTAACCTAAGTGAAAAAGTATTATTGATAGGCTTGAACAATAAACTATATCAGACATTTCAAAGAGACAAAAGCATGCCTCACACTTATCAGATACCAAAGACAGGAAAGCCACGGGACTTGAGGTTTTTGTCTTTCTTTAACATCTTACATATGTGCATTTCTTTTCTCTTACCCTGAAAATTTGGATTCTTTAGAATATCAACATATGTACTTTTTTGCTTCTTCTTCCAACAGTTATGTGCTTTCAAAGTACAATTCTAATATTACCACCAACATAACCTACTAAGCGAAGTTTAAGATCATTTTGCAGTTGTTCTTGTCCTTAGACTATCTCCTGGACAGGACGAATGTTGTGTTGAAAAGTTCTCTGAAATCTTTGGCTTTTTGTGGTTATAGAATCAATTTGTATATAGTTGGGTTCTTTTGATTGTATTTGTGCTCAATACCAGTGTTTCATCTTTTATTTTCTTTTTGGTTTACTCTTTTGAAAATATGTGTAAAATGTGTAATATAGGTAAACCCAAAATTACATGACATGGTATGTTCAGCGAAGTCTTGCTTCCAAACACATCCTCTCTGTACTATTTCAACTAATCTATGTGTAACCATTTTTATGACATCTTAGCTTGTTCTTTTATGTTTCTTTTTTTGCAAAAATAAATATATATTCCTATGTTAACTTGCCTTTTTTTCTTTTCCTTTTTTTTTTTTTTACAAAAACATGTAGCATATTGCATTAGTTTCCTAGAGCTGCCATAACAAAGTATCACAAACTGGGTGGTTAATGACAATAGAAATTTATTCTTTCACACTTCAGGAGGCCAGAAGTCCCAAACCAAGGTGGTGGCAGGGTTGGTTCCTTTTGCAGGGCTCAGAGGGACTATCTGTTCCATGCCTCTCTGTTAGCTTCTTGTGGTTGCAGGCAATCACTAGTGTTCCTTGGCTTGTTAAAGCATTACGCCATTCCCTGCCTCCGTCTTTGCATGGCCTAATGCCCTGTGTGTTTGTGTCCAAATTTTCCTCACCTTGTAAGGACACCAGTCTTTGGATTAGTATCCACATTAATCCCACATAACCTTATCTTAACTTGATTATATCTGCAAAGACCTTATTTCCAAATAAGGTCACATTTGCCGGTACTGGGCATTAGGATTTCAGCATACCTCTTTGGAGGACACAATTCAACTCCTAATACATTTATATATAATACTCTACACCTGACATTTTTTTTTAAATATATTTATTGATTATGCTATTACAGTTGTCCCATTTCCCCCCCCACTCTACTCCATCCTGACCACCCCCCTCCCTCCCACATTCCCCCCCCATAGTTCATGTCCATGGGTCATACTTATAAGTTCTTTGGCTTCTACATTTCCTACACTATTTTTACCCTCCCCCTGTCTATTTTCCACCTATCATCTATGCTACTTATTCTCTGTACCTTTACCCCCCTCTCCCCCTCCCACTCCCTTATTGACAACCCTCATGTTCTAGTTGTTTGCCTAGTTTGCTCTCGTTTTTGTTTTATGTGTGGTCGTTAATAACTGTGAGTTTGGTGTCATTTTTACTGTTCCTATTTTTGATCTTTTTCTTAGGTAACTCCCTTTAACATTTCATATAATAAGGGCTTGGTGATGATGAGCCTCTTCAACTTGACCTTATCTGAGAAGCACTTTATCCTCCCTTCCATTCTAAATGATAGCTTTGCTGGATATAGTAATCTTGGACGTAGGTCCTTGCGTTTAATCTTGGGTAATGTAATTATGATGTGTCTTGTTGTGTTCCTCCTTGGGTCCAGCTTCTTTGGGACTCTCTGAGCTTCCTGGACTTCCCGGAAGTCTATTTCCTTTGCCAGATCGGGGAAGTTCTCCATTATTTGTTCAAATAAGTTTTCAATTTTTTGTTCTTCCTCTTCTCCTTCTGGCACCCCTATAATTCGGATGTTGGAACGTTTCAAGGTGTCCTGGAGGTTCCTAAGCCTCTCCTCATTTTTCCAAGTTCTTGTTTCTTCATTCTTTTCTGGTTGAATGTTTGTTTCTTCCTTCTGGTCCATACCATTGATTTGAGTCCCAGTTTCCTTCTCATCACTATTGGTTCCCTGTACATTTTCCTTTGTTTCTGTTAGCATAGGCTTCATTTTTTCATCTGTTTTTCGAATAGATTCAACCAAGTCTGTGAGCATATTGATAACCAGTGCTTTGAACTGTGCATCCGATAGGTTGGCTATCTCTTCGTCGCTTAGTTGTATTTTTTCTGGAGCTTTGAAGTGTTCTGTCATTTGGGCCATTTTTTTTGTTTGTTTGTCTTGGCGTCTGTTACTTTAAGGGGCGGAGCCTTAGGTGTTCACCGGGGCGGGGTAATGCTGGTCGCTGCGCTGTGATGCTGTACGTGGGGGCGGGGCCGAGAGGGAGCAATGGCGCCCGCTTCACTCTCCTCCGGATTTCAGTCTTTCACTCCGCTACCCACAATCAAACTGGGCCCCTCTGGTGCTGGTTCCCGAGTAAGTGGGCCTGTGCACACTCTAGGCCCCTGTGGGTCTCTCCAACAACCTCTCCTGTGAGGCTGGGAGTCTCTCCTGCCTCCCCAACCCCCAGGGGCGCTTTCAATCAGAGGTTTGAGGCTTTATTTCCCCGAGCTGGAGCCCTGGGTTGCGCAGCGGTCTGCTTCTCTGCCCGCCGTTCGTCCGGTTTATCTGTGGGCGAATGTGGTGCCGCAATGTGCTATCCGCCACTCTGCCTGCCCCACTCTCCGCCACTCTGAGTCCGGCCCTCTGGGTTTATCTGTGCAAATGTGGGACCGCAGGGTCTGCTAGTGCTCGGACTGCCTGCGCCATTTGTCCCACACTCCGCCAGTCTCAGTCCCGCCACAGCCACGAGAGTCCTCTCCACCCCAGTGCCGTCTCCGCCCCTCCTACCAGTCTGGATGAATGATTATTTTCTGTTTCCTTGGTGTTGGTCCCCCTTGCTGTTCGATTCTCTGTCAGTTCTGGTTGTGCGAGGAGGCGCAGTGTGTCTACCTACGCCGCCATCTTGGTTCTCCCCTACACCTGACATTTTTCACATACTATATCCTGGAACTCACTGCTATCAGTCTACAGAAATCTCCCTCATTTTTAAAGTGAATGTATAATGCTCCATTTTTTAATTCAACGAGTCATCTACTGATAGATGTCTGGTGATTTCTAATCTTTTGCTTTTACAAGTAATGATTCATTAGTATTTCATATTTGGACAAGTATATCTTCAGTAGAGTTGAGGAATCAGAGGTGAAATGCTGACACATTTCACCGTATTTTTCCATGTATAATATGCACTTTTTGCTCAAATTTTTGAAAGAAAAATAAGGATGTGCATTGTACATGGGTATAATGACTACATACCATGGGTATAATAATCCTGTGTATAATGCTCACAAAATTATACACTGTCCTTTTTCCTTTTTGCTCAATTCCTCTACCCCCTATCCACCTCCCCCTTAGCTGTCATTCTGCCATCTATGAGTCTGTCTTCATTTTGCTTGTTAGTTCAGTTTGTTCATTAGATTCCACATATGAGTGAAATCCTATGGTATTCACCCTTCTCTGCGAGGCTTATTTCACTTAGCATAATGTTCTCTAGGTTCAACCACACTCTTGCCAAGGGTAAAACTTTCTTCTTTTTTATACCTAAGTAGTATTCCATTTTGTAAATGTCCCATAGTTGTTTTATGCATACTGACTTCTGAAATCAGAATAAATGCAATAAGTGCTCACCAATACCACATTCTTATAGATGGGTAACAACTACCCCCACAATTGTCATTCTCAAATAAAAACATTTGAGCTCCTTCTATCAACCCTTAAATGACTATTTCTATACAAAATGTTCGACTGTTTAAACTTAATTTGGTTTCTGGAAAACTAAAAAAAAAAGTGGTTTAAGGAGTTTTCAGTCTTTCTGCTCTTATTTTACAGTGTCTCAGTAAGGTTAAATTTCCCTAACCAGATACACCCCAACAGACTGTCACTTTCCTGAGGACAGGCCAAAAAGTGTTATTGGTTAACAATACAACGATGACAACAACAGCAGCTGCAGCAACAACAGTGAAAATACTTTCACTGTTAAGGCAGTCTGAGGGCAGCACTAGATAAAATGAAAATTTGTAAATATTTTTTAAAAGTTCCTACTTTTGATTGCCTATGGTGTGCCAAACGCTCTTATTTACTTGCCTACTTACCCTTAGTTAATACACTTTTGAGGACCTTAGTTAACAAACTTTTTAAGATAATACAGCTAAAATATGGCGGAGTCAAGCATGAAGACTGAATATGACTGTAGAGTTAATACTTAATTTTCCAAAACTACAAAAACATCCAAGTCTATTCTTCTTCTTTTGAAAAATAATTTTTTTTTCCTGGAGGCCACAAGGAAATAAAGAAGAAAATCAGTGGTGTTTAAATGGATTTTGATTAGTCACTTGCAGGCAGTCCCAGGTTTACATCCCTTAGATGAGCCTTGGGAAAGTGAAGTATCTTCAGTGTGGTTGATAGGTTCCTGACTACACCACTTAGTCCCAACGGGGCACTTTTTCCTGAGAAGTCTAACCCACTCAATGAACATGAGCTTATCGTTTAAAAATTAATCTCAGAAAAAGTTATACAGTCATTCTTTTATAGTTAGATAGAAAATTAAACAGTTGTAATATCTATATATTCCCTTGGGTTTATAGGAAATGTTTCAGAAACTTTTAGCTCATAGGAACAAAATAACTTTTCAATTAAGTATTGATTCTTGAGAATTTTAAATTAAAAACATATCCCTATACATAAATGTGAAGTTAACAAGTTATACATCAACAGACTAATAAAGAAAACAGTGAATGGTTGGGACTTCTGTAATGTTGCAGGCTTTTTTGTTTCTGCTTTTTTTTTTTTTTTACAATCATCATATGTTAATTTGAGTAGTTATACTGGCTACTTCTAGGCTTCTTTTTATTTGAGAAAAATAA
Organism: Desmodus rotundus; assembly: GCF_022682495.2. Classification (NCBI taxonomy): domain Eukaryota; kingdom Metazoa; phylum Chordata; class Mammalia; order Chiroptera; family Phyllostomidae; genus Desmodus; species Desmodus rotundus. Next base: position 147,991,614 of record NC_071387.1, read on the forward strand.
CCAACAATTTTTAAAACTGCTTCTTTTTGTATTTTTGCTGAGGTAATCCTGAGACTGCCAGCTTAACATTAACTGATGCCTATAAAATTTAACAGAAAGTAAATGTCTGGTTATGGGCATAATTTGGAGCACAGAAACATTTTATGGCTTGCTCATGTTGGCAAGAAAATCAAGAAGTGTTAGCACCATTACCGAGAAAAGCCTGTAGATACCAAACCAGCTTGGAAAGGATAGGGAAATACAGGGAAGGGGAAGTTCCACCGTGATTTGAGCTTGGAAGTAGGCAGTACTGAGAAACTGCACAGATGGTGATACAGAGCAGTCTGAAGGAAGTATCTGGTGGAAACCTGATGGAATCAAAAAAGAAAGGAAAAATAAAAAGATTTTGGTTTTATAAAGTATATAAATCCAAGTGCATGCTTGATGTGACTGCTGGTGAGTGTAAATGAGTGAGAGATAATGACTGGTTCTTCTAGGTCTGTTTCCTCTCCCTACCAAGATTTCTTCAAGGACTGGTTCTTGGTTTGGGTGGCAGGGATGTTCACTCTCTTGGCAGAGCTTGGGACTGTAGCTGTCAGACACCTGCTGCAGACCTGCTCTACTTCTTTAAGGCTGCCAATCCATGGGGTGACTAACCGGAGAAGGGCATGGTGAAGGGGGCTTTCAATATAGAGTGGACTAAATGACATACTTTATAAGGTAAACTTAATTTTGTAAGGTAGATCTAATATATTGAACTCTATTCATTGAAAACAGGGACCATACCTTCTTTCTAATGAAACAGTCACAAAAATTGACCATATATTTAGGCCACAATAAATGCCCAAGAGCAGAAATCACACAGATATAATTCTCTGATCAAAAAGCAAAAAAAGGAGAAGACAAATAGATTCAATTACCTAGAATTTTAAAACTCTCTTAAAACTTTAAAGCATTGACTTTCAATCTTTTTCATCTCACGGCAAATATAAATTAATAACTAAAATTCCGCAGCAAAACAAAAACTGTACTTTTTGTCACTGACAAAAAAAATAGGTGTACTTCTGATTTATTCACACAGAATTATTATTGTTGTCTTGGATGTTACAATTTTTTTAATTCGACAATCTAAGGGAAAAGATGTCAATGTGCCTGACTAAATAGACAGGTATTGCATGTTTTTTTTATTGCATGTTTTTTAAAACTATTGTTCAATTACAGTTTTATATTACTGTACATTTACATTTGCATTACCCCTCCCATTACTCTCCTCTGCCCTACCCAATCCCCACCTCCCACATTCAATCGTCACCTCTGTTGTCTTTGTCCATGGGTCCATTATAGATGATCCTTGACTTGCCCTTCCTCTTCGTTCCCCCATTACCCCCTTCATCCTGCCCCTCTGGCCATGGTCAGTTTGTTTTTTATTTCCATGTGTTGTTCTATTTTGCTTGATTGTTTGGTTGGTTGGTTGATTAGGTTCCACTTATAGGTGAGAATATATGGTATTTATCTTTCACCACCTGGCTTATTTCACTTAGCATAATGCTATCCACTTCCAAACACGCTGTCAAGAAGGGTAGGAGTTCCTTCTTTCTTTCTGCTGTGTAGTACTCCATTGTGTAAATGTGCCATAGTTTTTTTTAATCCACTTATTTACTGATGGGCACCTAGCATGTTTTAGCACTTGGCAATTGTAAATAATACTGCTATAAACTTTGGGGTGAATTATACGGAATTGTTCCAATCACGGGAAATGTAGCCCAGCTCCCACGTGGAGAAGCCAGTGGGAGTGAAGTCCGCCAGGCAGGACCCACGCCCACAGAAAGGAACTCCAATGGGGAATCAGACCCGTGGGCCGGGATCCGAATTACACATCTAACTTCTGGGAAGCCTTATGGATCTTCCACTCCAGTCCTCACCACTGTGAGGATCGCTCTGTTTTTCCATCCTTAAGGGAACTCCTTTCTGGATGGAAAAACAGAGGAGGCTCCGAGGAGATGGCTTTAGTCAAAGACACAACTAGCTAATTTCAGGGCAGGCCCAGGGCCAGGTGTGGGGACTCTCAGACCTGAAGCCTCCCCAGAGACAATGTCTCCCTTCCCAGGGAGAATGTCCCCCATTCCTGAGTCATCCTTCCATGTTCAAGGGTCACTGTGACTTTGTTCATAGAACTGGATGCTTTCCCTACTGTCCAGAGGACCACACATTTTCTGCAGACCACATTTCCAAGCATGTCTCCCACCCACGAAAAGGCAGAGTGAGAATTGGAAGGACCAGGGACTGCCGGCCAAGATGGAGTATAGGGAAGTGTTCCACACACGGGAAATGTAGCCCAGCTCCCACTCGGAGAAGCCAGTGGGAGTGAGATCCGGCAGGCAGGACCCACACCCACTGACAGGATCTCCTGTGGGGAATCGGGCCCACATTGTACCTAGGCTGCTATGAGACTTGCTTTTGCTAAAACTCCCTCAGTCTGGATTGAGGCAGCAAATGTTTCCTGAGTATCTTTAACTTGTAAAGTTGGTGCTAAACCACCCAAGTGCAGAGTGTAACAAGTTCAACCACTTTCCCCCTGGAGCTGCAACATCCTTCCTTCTCTTTGAAGTAATTAGCAGCATTCTGTCCTTTGTGGTCTGTGAAAGGTAATCACCTACAGTGAACCTGTGCCTAGTAAAGGAGGACCATCCTCATCGTAATGTGCCCAGAAAAGCAGTAAAAGCCTGTCTGGGCAGAGGTCAGGATTTCCCGGGGGCTCTCTGTGGCCCTCATGCCCTCTCTCACTTGGAGAGTGGCCATGCCATCCCTTTTTCTCCAGAGGATTTCTGTAGTCCATGTGAATCTGCCTACTGCTGGCCCAGCATACGGATCCGACGGGTCGGGATCCACATCAGTGCATAAGTTGTTTTGAGTTGGTTTTTCAGGATTGTTAGGGTACAATCCCAGTGGTGGAATTGCTGAGTCAAAAGGCAGTTCCATTTTTAGTTGAGTGAAGAAATTCCAAACTGTTTTGCACAGTGACTGCACCATTTAAAAAATTTTTGTGACATACCAGTTTACCACGGGATGGAAGTCACTGTTCTAGAGTCAAAGATGATAAGAAAACTAAAACTGCAATTTAATTAGAAACATTGGTGACACTCCATATGAGTCTCCATGGATTATAGCTAAAGCAATCCTCACAAGAAAATTAGCAGTATCAATAAGTATATTAATAAATAAGAAAGAATAAAAATAAATGAATTAACCACATAGCTTAGGGCGAAAATCAACAACAAAAAAAGGAGAGAATGAAAAATGAATTAAGAAATGTTAAAGCAGAACATAATAGAATAAAAACCATAAAAATGATGATCCAAATGAATGTATTTGACCAATTAAGGTAGTTAAACCAGTGGCTAACCTGAGCAAGAATTAAAATTAAGAAAGTACAAATGTACATAATAAAATACACAAAGAAGAATTTAAAAATCATAGGGGACTATTTTGTTCAACTGTCCTGAAATAAAATTGAAAATCCAAATAAAATGATTTTTTTCTTAAAAATGCAACCGGGTCAATTGTTCACGATTTCCATGCTGAGAGGCAGTCTGTCAAACTAAAACAGTAACACAATGCAAACCATTTTGTGACTTAGTACTTGATTGCAGACAGCTGAGATTCAGTAGCTGAGGGGGGAATTAAGGACACCATCCACATGTCTGTAATAATTCATCTACTTCCACCCTGCCCTCCAAGTTGAATGCTGCATCAGTGTGTCTGCGTATTCCTTGTCTCTATAATTAAACAAGAAAACAGCACTGATATACATTTTGATCAGAAAAGAATTTACCCATTCACTAAAAGACTGATGAACATACCGGCAGAGTTACCTATCTAGTCTAGAAACTTTGCTTGTTAGAATTACTGGAACCCTTTTACAAATTTACAAATTTGGCATTTACAAATGACCCCCTACTGCAATCACAGCTGATCAGGACAACCTCGGCAGGTGTTCAGAACAGGCCTCCCTAAGATATGCTACATTAGCATGTGAATTGTTTTGAGCTGAAGGCAATGGAGACCTTGCATGCTCAAGAGAAACTATTTTATTTTATTTTTTTATTTTGGAAGGAGGGGAGAAAGAGAGGGGGAGGGAGACAGGCACTGATGTGAGAGAGACGTATCAATTGGCTGCCTTCTGTATCCATCCCAACTGGGGGCCAAACCTGCAACCCGGGCATGTGCCCTGACTGGGAATCAAACCGATAATCTTTGAGTTTGTGGGATGATACCAACCAGGCCACACCAGCCAGGCCCAAGAGAAACTTTCCCTTCTCCCTTAAAGAATTTAAATTGGATGTTTTCCCATAATAAGAGTTATTACCAGAAATCTTTTTATGATATATTTATATTTCTGGACAAACGTCTAATTACTAAATATCTGCTCTTCTTATTGTCCTGTGAAGACCTTCCTCCCCTCTGAAGCCTCAGGGACTTTGCCTCATTCTAAGTTTAGGTTGTCACATTTATTTCACTTTACCTTTCTGTGTCTGAACCTCTCAAGGATGTGGGGTTTCCGTACATACATATGTAATTAAATTTGGTCCTTTTCCCTTGTTAAAAAATACAATTTACTAAAATTGGTAAATTAAAAATCCAAACATCGAACATTAAAAACCTAAGAAAAAGGAAAAAGTTATCAAAATGGTGGGCTCCCAAAGACCAACAGACCCAGAGGGCTTCACAGGTTAATCTTACCAAATCTTATGGAACAAATAGGCTCTAGTGTTTTTTTAAATTGCTCCAGAACAGAGACAAAAAGAAGAAAACTTCCAAATTCTAATAATAAAAGTAGCATAGGCTTTCTACCCAAAACTGACAGCAATAGCACACACACTTAAAAGAGCAGACAAAAATCAATTATGAATATTGATATAAAAATGTTTAACAAAGTTTTAGCAAAATTATCTAGGAGTATCTCTGAAGAATGAAAAGAAAAATATTTTTTTCCATATTTTCCATTCTTCCAGGATTGTGAGAATGATTCACTATTATTCACTATGTTAGGATGTTTGGGTTCAGTCTGTTGGCTCATCAGCATCTATTCCCATCTCTCTTTAGGGTGCCATCCTATACTCCAGAGGCTGGAAAGCTCAGAATCCTCATTTCCCAAGCTCCCTTGCAGCTAGGGTCCTCAGTGTAAATTATGTTTTGCCAATCAGATGCACCCATGTGAAACTTGATTTCGGAGCTCAGGTAAATAAGGTAAGAAGTTGTGCTTGAGGCATACACTGTGCTGGGGTAGGTTGTAGCAGACATGGTGAAACTCTGGAGCGACAGTTCTAGCATCAGTTTACTGATCCAGAGGTGACAGATAAAAAGGTGTGTTCTCCTGGACCTAAGAATTCCAGTGGCAGCTTCTCATTCCCGGATCACAGTGAGAAGGTATGGTCCCGGAGCTCATGGATGATGGGAGTGTAGCATGACTTCTTGACTGGGGCAGAGGGAGGGAGCAGGTCTCTTGGCATAATTCTGGGAGTTATTCTTAGAGAACCTCCTCCTCCAGCTCTTTACTGATTTTCATTCCCTGCACTAAATGCCTTTCTGTTTCCTGCAACTGAACTCTGGCTGATAAAATAGATTAAAAGATAAAAAAGAAATTGTATGATTTTATCCAAATATGCTGACGAGGCATTTGATAAATTTCCACATCCATACTTAACTTTTAAAAGTCTTCATAAAGTAGAAAAGATATTTATTAAAAGCCAGAATTATGTTTAATAATAAAATCCTAATGCATTCTCATTAAAATCTGCAGTAAGACAATTATATCTACAGTCACCACTGTTATTTAGCCTAGTTCTGGAGGTTTAACCAATGGACTTAGACAAGAGAAAGACATAAGAGGTATAAATGCTGGAAGAGAAGGACATTTATTATGGTTTACAGATAGTTGTACACCTGGAAAACTCAATAAACTCAATTATAAATCCATGGCAACAATACGAGAAATTATGAGATGGGTGGGTACAGAATTAGTGTATAAAGATCAATTGCTGTCATCTGTACAAACAATTATACCTCAATTAAAAAAGTAAAGACCCAAATTGCAATAGCATAAAAGAAAATACCTAAAAACTGAATCCTAGTATTTGATAAAGATGACATTTTAAATTAGCAACCCACAGAGGACTTCTGAAAAGTTAACTTTCATGTGTCTAAAAGTTCTTTTGTTTTGTTCACAACAGAGTTTGACTCAGTAGAGTTCTCAAGATAGAAAGAAAGTTTCCCCCAGAATGCTGAAGATATTGTTCTGTTGTCTCCCTTATTTAGTATTGCCACTGAGAAATCCAATATGGTCTGATTCTTGTCTGCCTGCAGCTCATCAAATCATTTAGCTCTTTCCTGTCTGAGGTTGGAGCAGGACTCAAAGCCTGCCAAATCCACTAGAGCAGCGGAGTGCTCTCGCTATCACATCAGATACCATAATGCCTACTTACTGTGGACAAGATAATGCCAAGATATAAGTAAAATTCATCTTCAATCAATTCAGTTCAAACTCTTTAATGATTTCTACCAGTGGAATTTGAAAACGTCACCTTTTTAAACTACATAAAACTGCATTTCCATTTTTATCCAGCAGATGTCACCTGAGAAACAATAAACAACTGTACAGAGCCTATATTTGATTCTTTGCACAAGAAAAATATTTTCATCTTTTATGCATGAAAATTCGAACATTCCTGTCATGATATTTCAGCAGTAGAGGTAGGAAGCGCATAGCCGTTGAATCCTTGGCAGATGAAAACGTTTACTCTCATAGTCAAATTCTCAGTATAGTCAACAGACTTTTAGTTTCTTAAATAGGTTCAGTTTCCTGAATTTTATACCAAGAATCTAAGAATTCATTTTAGTGGAAGTTATTGGAATATTTTTAATACTATCAATTTTTATATGACATAAACAGTTTTAAAAAAGCAAACCTCAACTACTTATACCAGAATGTAAGCCAAAAGAAAAGAGACAAATAACTTCAAAGTTCGTGAACTAATTTTTACCAACAATCTCATTCAGTCCTCCACAATCCGTTATTCCCTGATGTGTGTGGCTGGACCCCTTCAATGACCTACAAGCCCTGCGTGAGCTGGGCCTGACCACCTTTCTCGCCTCCCTCTCCTTCTCTCCTGGTTCTCCAGCTACCCTGGGCTTCTTTCAGATCCCCAAATATACCAGTACCCCTTTGCATATGTTAGCAGCCCAGCCTGGAGTGGGCCTCTAACTCTCCCTTTATCTTATTAGTCATGGTCCTTCTGGGCACGGTCTGAATGTCAGTTCTTGGGCTACCTGCAGCCCCATTTAGCTTGGGATCCCCTCTAATCTGTTTTTTCTTCACAACAGGTACTTGTTCTTATCTATTTATGTGATGATTGATCTAAAGGGTAACCGCTTTGGGCACCCCTGTATCTTTGCCATCTAGCCCTTAGTGGTGCTCAATAAATATAAATAAACAAACTTACGTTCACTTATTATTTTTATAACATAAATGAAATCTTAATAAATATAAATAAGTTTATATTTACTTATGGTATTTATAAATAAAGGGCTTAGTAAGTATAAATAAGTATCACTTAACAAATACTTGTTTAAAGAAAGTTACGGAACTACGATGTTTGTAGCCTCCCCTATTAGGATGCAAGCTCCATGGAGGATGATCTTCGTTCCATCCACTTTTGCATCCGCAGCCTGACACAGGCCCACGGCAGGCATCCATAAATATATGTTAAGTGGGTCTGTGAATAAGTGAGTATGTGTTTTCTAAACCAAAAATTAGGACATATTTGGACATGTACATGAAATGAGGACTAACTTTAGACATATGGGACAAACTGTTGCCAAATATGGGGGCAATTAAATGCCTTTTTTTAACAACTATTTTTGTCCACTGGTGAAGTGGTATGTGGGTGACATAAACACCGGTCATCTGTGAGGCAAGTCCTAGGTGAAATTACTCTAGGTTTCTTATCACACTCATTCACTCACTTAGGGACCAACCGGAAACGTGACATGAAACCTTTCCCCAGGGTTTCTCTCCTTCCTAGGGACACTACAGGACTGTTTCCACCGGGATGGTGCAGTGCCATTACTGATGATCTCACCTGTGAGTAGAAGGGCGGAGCAGCCTTTCCGCCCAAGAAATGGTTTGGATAGGGGGTTTTTCCAGGCACTGCTACAACATGGCACAGAGACCTGAGCTGAAATTGTCGGTTATTCCACAAATATCATTCATTCAACAACTTTGTATTGAACAATCACACACCAGTTACATTGCTTGAAGCTAGGATTATAAAAACAAATGAGACATGATTCTTGCTCTCAAGAAGCTAACCATCTTTTAGGGAAGACTAATAGCTGAAGTCCAGTGTGGCACATAAATACAATACACAGGGTATTTCAGAAATACACAGCTTGACATCAATTAGGGTTGTGGTTGGGAGTTCTCAGGAGAGCTTAAAGAGGAGACACGGGAGCTCAGTTTTCAAGGACAAGAAACATTTAGCTGTAGTAATAAGGGAAGGTCAAACAGCTTCTTAGAAGAGAAAATAGCCTGAGGGAGGGCACAGAGAAGGAGAAGCAAAGGCTTGTTTGGGGAAGAGGAAGATGTTAGCTTGCTATACCAAAGCACAAAGCCCATTCGAGTGGAAGCTAGGAGACTCTTAGTGGTTCTGAGAGTCGCAAGATAATTCCTTCCTGCACTCTCACAGCTCACCCCCTCCCAATAATGAATTTTATTTAGTTTTTGAACATAAGGCAAAAAATAAATTAGAGGCAGTAGGAAAGTTGTTTTCGATGAGTGACAGTTACGGTAAGTGCAGGTTTACAAATCTGCATGGGCTTCTATTACTAGTTTTCCAGGGAAATTGAAGATGATCACAGAGACCAGGCAAAGATCTAGTGAGAGTGTGCTGCGTCTACAGTGAGATGCCCTTGTAGCCTGGGTCATGTTAGAAACCAGAGCCCAAGGGACAAGTTTCTGAGATGCTGCTTTTTAGGAAGGTGCCATCCCAGAGAAGACAGAGGAAGAGCGAGGCTGGGGAAAACAAGAGGGAGGCTTGAGTCAGTCTGTTGTTGGCATAAAATATGGTTAGTACTCCATCTCATGGGGTATTAACCATACCTGCTGCCAAAATACTGCTTCTCAAGGTAGCCTGTCGGGAGGGAGGAAGGGAAAGAAATTTATCTGCCAGCTCTTTCCTACTCCTGGTGTCCCATTGGTCAGAGTCTGCCGCATGGGGCATTAACTCCTCTGGAAAGGTGTGACTCTCTGTCCAGGCACCTAGAGGAAGCTGAGGTTATGCTACTTCACTGAAGTGATGTTTGCCAAGGTTTTTGACCACCCTTTCCTTTCGGGTTCATTTTATATTTGGACAGTGTCCTAATTTCAAAGTCTGCTCTCCAAAGAAGTCAGAAACTGTCTTGACATCTTAGATTTTAGGATATAGAGTCCAGGTTCTGCCCATCAGACCCCCCTGACTGAGATCTCCATGCAGAAGTGAGTGAGGTGCCTCATGGAATCCATCGTGGTAGGTGGAGGAAAGGCAGCACCTTCCAGAGACCAGGGCCAGAGGGTCCACCCCTGGTGGTGAGGGCTGGGCTGTCTGTGCCCAGGGAGAGCGGGGTGTCCCCTGGAGCCACTGTGCTGTGTAACTTGCATGTGGCTCCTGGTCTCAGTGAACATCCATGGTTGATTCTCTGGCCCTAACTGAGATTTTTAGAGCTACTGAAAACCTTTAATAAATTTTTTTTTGCATAAACTAGCTAGAGTGGGTTTTGTTTCTGAAGTCAAGAACTTTCAAAGATTCATGTACCCTACACATTTTGGATTGTCTTCAAGTCATGACATACTTCTTATCCTGGATCTGCTCACTTACGTGGAACACATCTCATTGTTTTCTATTCCGTGTCCTACAGTCATAGAATTCTCGACTCTTAGACGCAGAAGGATCCTTTTACACACTCTCTTATCACTCACCTTTGGCTTTTAGCAAATGTTCACACCACATGCATTTCAGGGAACCAAGTGTCTCCTGGAACAAACACACAACAATTTGTACTGGCTGAGACGCCTTTGTGACTGACGGTCATTCAATGAGTAGGGCTGAAAGGGCGCTGTTGGGAAATTTTATTTACATGAGAGACAGGTGAAGAACCTGCAGGCTGTAACCCAATTTAGCCAGACACTTCTGGGAGAAAAAAATCAGTGACCTATAAATCAGTGATTTTCCTGCAATATCTAGTGAAACAAGGTCACTATTTCCAGCCCTAATTTTGTTCCCTGGTCTCTTACCATTTAGCTATGTTACAAATTTCCTTTTGATAAGGTTGATTAGTAAATTGGTAGGAAAAACAAAAATTTAAAGCAAAACCTAAAGGAATTTTTGCAATGTCACTCCATAAAGTATCCATCTGCGTGCTAGGTATGCCACAGCTGTATTATAGTAGGATCAGAAATTACAAGAATTATTATGGCAACTTTTCTTTTTCTTCTTTTTAGCACAAGAAAAATCTGATGAAATGTTCTTTTGATTGGTTTAATTTCCCTTTTGAGTGGAAGATTACAATGGCCAACAAACACTGATTTTGGTTTTTATTTAGAACTCTTTATTCCTCAAGGATGGCTGAGTGACTGCATATGGGTGATAAATTGGGGTGGGTCCCCGAATCGCCAGAGGACGCTGTCACCGCTCTCCTCCCCCACAGTCCTGATGTGGCCCTTTGAGTGAGGATGGCAGAGAAGCAGAGCTCTGTGCTGGGTTAGGTCAGGCTGAGCAGAAATATTTTAAAGCAGAATTCATTAGCTGGTAAGATGGCCCTATGCAGTCCAGAGAACTCTGCCCCAAACAGAATACCTAGAAATGTTTTTTAAAATATACTACCTTGGTCACAAAAAAGGATGCAAGTCAATCATAATGACAAAAACATGCCTAATAGTTTTATAAGGATGTGTTTCTCTACCATAAACCATTCTGTGATCCCATTTCTGGGAATATTCTGCTCCTTCTGTCCCTCCGTTCCTGTCTGCCCATGGTCCCTTGAACAAGTTCAGAGCCACTTGTCCTGTTCCTGCAGGGTATGTGGCTCCCAACTGAGAATCACTTTCAGGAGGAATGGCTGTTCTTTAATAGAGTGGATTATATTCTATGCTGGGCCAAAATTAGACTGAGAAGCATGAATTTAGAAAAAAATAGAGGGTAAGTCTTATAATATCTGGCTTCTCCTTAATTTCAAATGAAAGTTACTAAGTCTACTTTCACTGAATGTTAATCCTTAATTTGAAATGCCATTCTCAGTAGGCAGTGGGACTAACTACTGTACCTTTCTCTTTCTCACACTGAAATACACACACACACACAGTAAATTCAAACATAAAAGAGTATATGGTGACATTAGTCTACCTCCCGTCCCTAATACCTATTCCCCTGGTCCCTCATTCCCCCTCTGTATTATCCCTAGAGATTCTTTCCTATACAAGCAAGTACACGTGTGTGCATCTATATTGTTCTCCTATTGTTGCACAAATATTTATATGCTTCATGTACTTTTTACGCATGCTTTTTTAAAACTTAACAAATATCTTAGAGATAATTGTACTATCAACACAATTATTCTTTTTCATGGCTGCAGAATATTTGACTATAACAGAGGACTTGATACTCTCTCAACTAATCTCTAACCATTCCATTTCCCCAGTCTCATATCATTGCCAACTCCAAAGTAATTAGAGAATGTAGCAGCATTTGATGTTAGCCAAATAGTTTTAGCTTTCTTTAAGAAATGCCATTTACGTTGTTGAAGGGTACTTTGCTAAAAATGACATATTTTTGTTCATTTTTCTCCTGCATTTTTTCTATGAACTTTTTCTTTCCCCAAATACTTTCTCTCCTCTGGGCATTGATCCTTTGCTTATTGATCCCAAATACATGCAGAGTTGGTTTAAGTTATTCCCAGGTGCCTTGATAGAATTATATTTCCTATTTTCAGTCAGGGTTAGGTGACCGGAGGACACAAGGTCTGAAAGTAGCCTAGAATTTTTGAAGGATGGGGTGGAAGCCAAACTCCATCTCTGCCCTGCACCAAGGGGTTCTTTAGCTTTTCTGACCTCAGAAAACCTGCCCTTGGAATTTATGTTGGCCTAACATTTGGGTACAAGCTGACATTTTTTATCAACTTTAAAGTTGAGAAAAAAATATTTTTTTTTTTTCCTGATGGGGTTACGGAGCTTTGCTGTATCAAGGGATCTCTCAATGTCTCAAAGTTCAGGAAAGTGACGTGAATGAATGAAACCTGCCATGCTGTCCTCCCCTGCGACCCCCTCTCAACAACTTACAACGAACAATGTTCTCTTTTATCATGCTGCCAAATACAATGGCAAAAAAGAGAAGCTAACAGTAATTCTACCCATTTCTCTTGCTACAAAGACTCACAAGCCTGTAACATCATCCTTAGTACCAAAACAAGTCTAGAGAATAAAAACCTTGGAGTAAATACGGTAACTGTTTTCTGAGAAGAGAGATGCAGAAGGAAAGATGGCAATAACAGGGAAATACTTTGTACGATTGTAGATCATTTTTAATAACTCTGACCAGCACATCCTTTTACCTCCTGTACTTCTGCCCTTTCTTTTCATGTTGCTGTTACTTTGAGTTCTCTCCTGTGTTATTCTCTTCTTGTTCTATACAATATCACCACACCATTAGTTGTAAATGTCATCCTGGTGTTTATTATTTCCATATCTAGATATTAGATTTAATCTTTATCTTTTCCCCATGATAAAGAGCCATATAGCCATGAAATTATCAGAAATCTCCACTTGGATGTTAAATATACCTCAAATTCAATTTGTTTAAAATCAAATCTGTCATCTTTATCATCAAACTTTCCCCATTTATCCAAGTCAGAAGCAAAGCATCATCACTGATACTTTCATAGTCACACTTATCTCAAAATCCTATCAGGTGTTGATTCCTTTGGGTTTCTACAGGTTCTCTGATTCCATGCTTTCTCCCACCTTCCAGCATCTGTAATACTATTCATGTTTTCTTTGTCCTTTCCACCCTCCCTCAGTCTTTTGCAACCTGTACTTCAGCAGAGTAACTCCCACTTAGAACTCTGGGGTTTGTACTAAACCTCCCATAACCTCCCAAGTCTGATTTCAATGGCCCTTTTATGTGATCTTAACTTAGTATCTTAAAATCCTCTTGTTGTAATATTTCTACACTAGATTATAATGTCCTTGTTTGGAATATGTCTCATTTACTAGATTACATCTCCAGGAGGAACAGGGTTATATTAATTTTGTTTTCATTGGCGCCCCCAATTCCTAGTTTGATGCCTGGGTCAACATAGAACTTCAATAAATATTACTTAAATGTAAGGGGGAAACACCCTCTTTTTTGACAGAACAAGCAACACCAATTTTAAGTGTTGTAGCAGGGATGGTCAGCTGTCCTTCAAAAACTGACGTTCCCTTTCTGAAGACAGAGTAGTTTGGGAATGAGGCTGCCTAACCAGGGGCCACATTTCCCAGCCACTTGCATTTAGATGCACTGGTTCTCACCAGAAGGGAATGTGAGGAGATGTAATGTGTGTGATTTCTGGGCCAGAGACGTTAAAAAGCTAGACACCCTTCTCCACTCTTTCTCCATCACTGACCGGACATTGGCAAACAAGCCGACCTTGACAGGAGGCAGAATCTCCTTCAACCTGGCTTTCTGAATGGTTCTGTGGAACAGAGCTATCTTTCTTCCCCTTTCTCACCCCCACCTTGTACATGTACTTGGACTTTATATAAGCAAGAAATAAACTTTCATTACATTAAGCCATTGAGGCTTCAGAGTTTATCTGAACTCAGGTTACATCTGCTAGCATTCATATAGACAGATATCTACCTTACAAAAATTCTTTCACAAAAAAATATATACATGAATATCGCTTATAGCATTGTTCACTCTAGAAAAAATGGAAAAAAATAACAAGTTTAGTCATGTACTGAAGTACTACACAGCAATATAAATGAATAGTCTACATGTATATCATGGGGAAAAATCTCAAAAACAATATTTAATGGAAAAAGCAAGTTACAAAAGAATGTGCACAGGATGATACCATTTTATAAATATTTAAAACACATAAAGCAATATAATATTGCTTGTGGACATATACCTATATAGTAAAAATACCAAAACATATATGGGAAGGATAGGTCAGGTTAGTGGTTAGTACTAGGGAAGGAAGAAAAAATATGGTGGTTGGAGGTGGGGGAGCTTTAGCTGTAATTGTAACTTTTATTTGTCTTTAGAAGGAAGGCTCTTAGCATGGTTAAATTTTAATGTTGGGGTTTAAGGAATCCCTCAAAATAGCACCTAAGTTCTGAATCAAATAAGAGAAAGACAAAGAGTCAGACTGACAACAAAAGATCACGTTTATAATTATGTAGGTAAATCATGCAAGTGTGGCTCCATTCTCAAATTTGCAATAGTGGACTCCAGAAATGGGCAGCAGTGCTGAGCCCATCATTAACAGGTCTGGACCCTCACACGGGAGCCTTTGAAACTTCGCTCCTAACGTGGCAGAAAGCCAGTGAGAGCCTATGCTCTCGGAGAGCAAGCGTGTTTTCAGGATGAAGAAGACAGCAAGGAACAGCCCTAAGCATGAGTAGTTAGTTCCTCTTCCCAAACTTACTAGTGAGGGAAGACCCTCCACCTCCCATGAGTGGGAGTAACTGACATCAGCAAGAGTGTATGTATCATCAGTAGCTGAGCTCCCTCCACGGAGGAGGAGGAAATCTTAGGAATGAAGGAAAATGTACCACCTTCCCTCCCCTACATCATCTCCTTAATTCTGGGGGTGATTACATAGGCAACTGTTACATTATTTTCTATACTATTCTGTTTATTTTAAATATTACATAACTAAAATTTGAAGTTAGACAAATCCTTAATGTAAATGCCTCATAACTCTGCCTAGAAGCTCTCCTCTAACACAGAAAGCATTCTTCAATGGTAATACTTCTTTTGTATCAAGGTCCACCATGAAAAACAAAAACACTAAGCCCAAATATGTTTGCTGGGCATTGCCGAATGAGCTGTTCCAATGCCCTGGAATTCGTCCGGAGCACTTGGCTTTACGGAAACAGCCAAATGGACCATAACACTCTTCATTCAGATTCAACTTAATGACATTTCTCAACTGAGACAGCGGCCCCAGTGAGGTGCTTGTGAGTTTATGAACTCTAGAGTTGGACCTAAATTCGAATCTAGGTTCTCCTACTGACCTACTTAGCTGAGTCAACCAACCTTGAGCAAATTACCCAACTCTCTGTTTCTGTCCGTTTCCTACCTGCCTGGCCGGGTTGTTCCTAAGGTTTAAATGAGGCCATGGGGCTGAAGCAAGGTCCCGTACTTGGCAGAGACCCAGCAGTCAGCAAACAGGGCCCTGGGTTTCCCGTGCACGTGGCTTTCCTTGAGAGATCCATCTCCGTGAGTGATGGCGCGGAGAATGACAAGGGCATGTCGCTCTGAAGGAGACTAATCTTTCTAGTCCACCCAATAGATAAAAAGCTATTTTATTTTATAAACTTCATTTAGAAAATGCATTTTTATGTGATTAAAACAAATGTGCAATATATAATTTGTTTCAGTAAAATCCGGGCCAATCCTCTTTTGGTTCAATAAAAACATAATCTTACTGGAAAGTCATGTTTCTCATGTGTCCCACTTGGAAATTCTCACTCAAATCTGTGTCTATGTGAAATTCTGAATTAATGTTCCCTGGGTCTGTCCAAATCAATGTTAATAATTTACACGAAGACTAAGAGAGTTTGGTCAAGACTAGCTTTTTCAGATATTTTGCTTGACATTTAGAACTTCCAGATTTAAATATGGAATTAAATTTATTTCCTTATTTGAGGAGTATCTGTCTTCTTTCCCTAGTACCTAACTTCTGTGAGAACCCGGAATTTTATCTGCTAAATAATAGGAACCTAATAAATCACATTTTAATAAATAAATGAATAAATGAAAAAACCAACAAGGTTTTAATCACATAACTAAAAAAATATATGAGCTGGAAAAATGTACTTAGCTAACCTTTCATTTGTATGCATTGAGTATTACATGTAGTTTTTCTCTAAATTTAATGAATTATTTTAAATTCTTCCCTCCTTTTTATTTATAAAATTAATCTAGAATCCTTCCCATGTATGAACTGAGTGCACTTTACATAGTATGCAAATTTAAATACATTTTCAATGATAATATTCATGTGCTATTGGCAAATTAACTAGACATGGTGGGTCTTAGGAGAGACTCCTGCTGGATGCCCGCTTCCATCACAGCCTTAGTTCACCAGCACAGGTAATCTAAGAGGCTGTTTAGATCTCTCATTCTGTGTGGAGTGTTTGTGTAACTTTCGTTCTAGTACAAAGGAACTTCTGTAAGGGTCTTTCCAAGGGTTAGAGATATCTTTTATTCTGTAAGATGAGTCAATTTTTATTTTTTGTGAAAATGTTAAACTACTCTCAGGTGTAACATTATTTTCCTTAATGGGCTTTTTAATATTAAGTTTTCATATTCTTTTAAAAAACTGGAAATGGAATCATAAAGTTCAAAGAGTGTTGAGAAGTGATTTTTGTTGTCTTCTAAAAGAGGGACTTAACCTTTGACCATGGTCCCAGAGACACTAAAGGGAAAAATTACTTGCAGGCATTAGGTGAACTCAAGGAAATTCCATTTGTTTGCTGGACTTAAAGGCGGTTTGATAAATATTAATAGGAGGAATGTAATTGCTAGTTAAAAGACACTTCCACACAGACTTTCAAGTAGGAATTTCCTGCCTAAATGGCAGCAGAACACAAGTATCAGAAGAATGCATTTTCAAAAAATATATTTTATTGATTATGCTATTATTGATTATGCTAGTTGTCCCATTTTTTCTCCCCTTTACTCCCCTCCACCCTGTACCCTGCCTTCTACCATCATTTCCCCACTTAGCTCATGTCCATGGGTCATACATATAAGTTCTTTGGCTTCTCCATTTCCCAAATTATTCTTAACCCCCTGCCACTGTCTATTTCGTACCTACCATTTATGCTTATTATTCCTTGTACCTTTTCCCTCATTCTCCCCCTCCTCCTCCCTGCTGATAACCCTCCATGTGATTTCTATTTCTGTGAATCTGTTCTTGTTCTAGTTGTTTGCTTAGTTTGTTTGTGTTTTTTTAGGTTTGGTTGTTGATAGTTGTGAGTTTGTTGTGATTTTACTGTTCATATTTTCAATCTTCTTCTTTTTCTTAGATAAGTCCCTTTAACATTTCATATAATAATGGCTTGGTGATGATGAACTCCTTTAACTTGACCTTATCTGGGAAGCACTTTATCTGCCTTTCCATTCTAAATGACAGCTTTGCTGGATAGAGTCATCTTGGATGTAGGTCCTTGCCTCTCATGACTTGGAATACTTCATTCCAGCCCCTTCTTGCCTGTAAGGTTTCTTTTGAGAAATCAGCTGATAGTTTTATGGGAACTCCTTTGTAGGTAATTGTCTCCTTTTCTCTTGCTGCTTTCAAGATTCTCTCCTTTTCTTTAATCTTGGGTAATTTAACTATGATGTGTCTTGGCGTGTTCCTCTTTGGGTCCAACTTGTTTAGGAATCTCTGACCTTCCTGGACTTGCATGTCTATTTCCTTTGCCAGATTGGGGAAGTTCTCCATTATGTTTTCAAATAAGTTTTCGATTTCTTGCTCTTCCTTTTCTCCTTCTGGCAGCCTTATGATTCAGATGTTGGAATGTTTAAAGTTCTCCCAGAGGTTCCTAAGCCTCTCCTCATTTTTTAAAAATTCTTGTTTCTTTATTCTGTTCTGGTTGAATGTTTCTTTCTTCCTTCTGCTGCAAACCATTGATTTCAGTCCCAGTTTCCTTCCCTTCACTGTTGGTTCCCTGTACATTTTCCTTTATTTCACTCACTATAGCCTTCAATTTTTCCTCCATTTTTGGACCATACTCAACCATTTCTGTGAGCATCTGGATTACCTGTGTTTTGAACTGTGCATCTGATAGGTTGTCTATCTCTTCATTGCTTAGTTGTATTTTTTCTGGAGCTTTGATCTGTTCTTTCACTTGGGCCTTTTGTTTTTGTCTTGGCATGCCTGTTACATAGTAAGGGGAGGAAGACTTAGGTATACACCAGGGTGGGGCAATCCATGTGCTGCGTTGTGGCACTGTATGTGGGGGAGAGGTATGAGAGGGAGCAATGCCGCTTGTTCACCTCTCAGCAGGCTTTCAGTCACTTCCTCCGCTACCCACAAGCAAATTGGGCTCTTCTGGTGCTGATTCCCAGGTGGGTGAATTTGTGTACTCTCTAGGACTCTGTGGGTCTCTCCAATGAACTCTCCTGTGAGGCTGGGAATTTCTCCTGCTACTGCAACACCCACAGGTTTTTTCACTCAGAGGTTTTGAGGCTTTATTTCCCAGCACTGGAACACTGGATTGTGTGGTCTGTCTTGCTCTCTAGTTGTTTACCCAGGTTTATCCACAGGCAAATGTGGGACCATCTAGTCTGACAGCTGCCACCTTGCCATGAGTCCTCTCCACCCAGGCTGCCTGTCTCTGCCCCTCCTACTGGTCTGGATAAATGTTTCTTTTTTAAATCCTTGGTTGTTGGACTTCCATACAGTTCTATTTTCTGGCAGTTCTGGTTATTTTTTTTATCTTAAATTTGTTGTTATCCTTTTTTTGGTTATGAGAGGAGGCAAAGTATATCTACTTATGCCTCTGTCTTGGCTGGAAGTCCCAGAAGAATGCATTTTGATAGCACATTCTAAATAGTTGTTTGACAGTCTTTCTGTGTCACCCTAACACACTCCAAAGACATGCTGCTCTTTGACCTAAGTTAAGTTTTCCTAAAGAGTTCTAATTATCTACCTTAGACTTTTTTTTAAGTTGTGGGGTAAAAATCTTGCTAGTTCATTCATTGAACAACTATCCATTGACTATCAATAAGTACAGAGGAAATTCTAGGCTCTCACAAAGCTTATCTACCGGTGGAGGAATACAGACCTTGTCAACTAAGCAAACAAGAAAATTTCAGTTAGTGATGAGGATTATGAATAAAATGAAACAGGAAGATGTGATGGAGAATATGAGTGGGTGATCTTGAGAGAAAGTTGTTGGGGTAGTGCCATTTGAGATGAGGCGCAACACATGAGCAAGAACCATCCCTGTGAAGATGTGGGGACACTGGTCCAGGCAGAGAGAAGAGGGAGGAAAGCAGGTGCATGTACTTGGAACAAAGGAAGGCTTATGTGGTGGGCCTAAGTGAGCAAGGGGAGAACAGTGGCAGATGGAGTTCAGGAAAGTAGGCAGAGCAAGATCATTGAATTTGGATTTTATGCTAAAAGAAGTTGGCATATTTTAGTCAAGGAGGGACTGTGTTTTCAAAGATCACTCAGCATTCTATGTGAAGAATCTATTTTAGCTTTATAATTTGGAAGGATTCCAATCAATCCAGGAATACTATCTAGGTTAGTAAAACAATTATTTGTACTTTCTTTCCCTTCTTTCCCTCCTTCCTTCCCTTCCCTTCCTTCTTCTTTTTTATTTTTATTTTTTGGAAAATCCAGATTAGTTTATGATCCTTCCCCTTATTCTTTCTCTTTAGATGTGACCTCCACAAATAGCTGAGCCATTTAGGTAAATAACCTTTCATATCTCCAGAGAACATGACCATAATGACTGCTGACATAAGAAATGTCCAAACCTATAGTGAATTTTTTATAAGAGTTTATCTGAGCCAAACTGACGACAAATGCCAGGGAGCAAGATCTCAAATGCTTTGAAGAATAACAGTTTTGCAAATAGTTTTAAGTTTTTGAAATTAAGGAGAGGACGTAAAGAAGATTGGAGAAAGCAAGGCAGGGAGTAGGTTAAGATGATGTGCTCTCCAGAGGGTTAATACCCTCTTCCAGGGAAATTACTTCTGGCATTTCAAAGGTGTGTTAATCTAGACAGACAAGGCTGACTTAAAACCTCTCACTATAGAAGTTATAGGCCTGGGCATGGCTACCCACCATGACCTGTCCAATTAGGAATTTATGATCAGATCACCCTGTGAGGTTACTTCCCATAGAAACCCTTTCTTTTTGGACACATGACCTAGTATGGGGCCACATGACCTAGTATTGCTTCATGCTTTCCTAGCAAATACATGTGTTTGTTTGACCTGGAAAAGCCAAGCTGCAACTGTGCCAAAATCCAAGATTTTTTTGACAGGTCAGCTATATTTGATTCATTAAAGTGACTGGAGTTTTCTCCGAGAGTAGGAACCTGTCAACCAGGTTAATGCTCTCATAACACAGGCCTAAAAAATCCAAAGCGGGGAAGGACTGAGGGTGGGAGGTGGGGGTGGGTGGGGTGGGGGAAGTGGTGGCAGGAAAATGGAGACAACTGTACATGAACAACAATATAAATAAATAAATAAGGAAAAAAATTAATAGATTTTCTAAGTGAGAGACTTTAGAATTGTGACTGAAGGATAAACTATTTGAAGTATGAACTGCACAAGGCCCTCAATGGTCGGGGTGAGACTGTCCCCCAAGACCTCAGTGTGAACGGTGATAACAGTCAATACCTACCGAGCACTCAGTTTTTGCCAAACACTCACTTAAACCAGGTGTGGGCAAACCTCTCCTGTAAAGGACCAGAAAATAAAAGTTTTAGGCTAGTGGACTCTCTGGTCTTCTTATAACAAGTACTTAATTTTTTTGTTGCAGTGAGAAAACAGCCACAGGAAATAGGTGAGGAATGAGTGTGGCTATGTCCTAATGAAAATTTATTTTTCCAAACAGGCAGCAGGCTGGATATAGCCCACAGGACATATCTTGATGAGTCCTGTCCTAAATGACTTATATGTATCAACTTATTTTATCTTCAAAACACCCCCATTGTTATTATCCCCCTTAATTTACTGAGAGGCCCTGTAACTGGCGCAGATGGCACAGCTCAAACATTATAGAGCTGAGGTTCACACCTGTGCAGTGTGCCACCGAAAGCTGTGTGCAGAGTCCCTGCAAGTGTGGTGGGGCCGGGACCAGCCCTACCTTTTGCCACGTGTAGTCATCCATGGAAAATGTATGAGTTATCCAGTTTCTTTATAGGATGCCTACTTCATAGGATTATTAGAGAATAAAATGTTGGGGAATGGCATGAACCAGACAGTATGACACTTGCGTCCGCAGAGCTTAGCAGGATGCTGTCCATTCACTCTACATTCTTGTCCTTTAGGTATAATATTAGCCGGATGCCTGGGGTCTCTGGGTTCCTGTGCACACCTGTATCTGGGTATGTGTACTCGTCTTGGATTTCATAGAAGAATGGTAGTATTAGCAGCCTAAGATTTTTCTGCTTCTGTTTTCCCCTTTACATCCTCTTTATTTCCCCTCCATGCAATTATTGCAAGAATCAAATGGAAGGGAAAGAAATATGGAGAACTGTGGAGAGTAAAGAGTTCCTGGGTTACAAGTTTTGTAGCATACAGAATGCATACAGCGAGAAACTTTAGGTTTCATTTTATTTCTCTGAAAATGTGGATAGGTAGGTGTGCTCATGCTGGGGAATTCCCTTTGATTTTAAAAGATTAATAAAAACGCTTGGAGTTAAAGTTTAATTATTAATTTGGAGAGCAAAGTTTGCATGATAAAATCTCCTCCGTCTGGGTTAACAAGCTAAGTCAGGGAGGAAGTCTCTTGGGTTTTGAACCCTCCAGCTTACTCTCCGTAATATCATACTGTACCCCTTTCATACGTGTCTATTGAGAAACACTAATGTTTGCAATGGAAATTTATTTTGTGTAGAACTTCTATTTATTTATTATTTTTTTGTGTGTGTAAGTTTTTATTTTGAGATAATTGTAGATTCACAAGTTGTGAAATATATATTATATGAAGATCTCAAATACCCTTCACTTAGTTTATTCCAGTGGTATCATTTGCATATCTATAGTTTGAAGTCAAAACCAGGAAATTGACATTGTGTGTATCAATACACACAGCAATCAATCATTTTGTCATTTCTACTGCTGAGTATGGATGTGCCACAGTTTGTTTACCACTCACCACCCACTGAAGGACATTTGGGTTGTTTACAGTTTGGGGATATTATGAATAAAGCTGACATGGATATTCATGTACATGCTTTTTGTATAAACATAAGTTTTCATTTTCTGGGATAAATGCCCAAAAGTACAGTTGCTGGGTCACATGGTAAGTGCATGTTTAATTTTAAAGAAACTACCAAACTATATATTGAAGTGACTGTACTATTTTATTCCCACGTATATTTAAAGCATATGTTAAATAAGAAAACTCCTTTGTTATTAGATATTAGCCATGACATTTATTATGTATATTTTAAATGTAGTTAAATCATTTATTTTGCCATAACAAAGGTAATTTTGGATCTACAATATTTTTACATCAAATTAACCCAATAGTAGAAGAGAATGTAATTCCCTTCATGTTCGTACTATTGAATACACTTGACCTTTTTTGATGTTTACCTCTCTTTATTTTATTTTATTTTATTTTTTATTATTATTCAGTTACAATTGTCTGCATTTTCTCCCCATCCCTTCACCCCACCCCAGTCAATCCCACCTCCCTCCCCTAATCTTGTAAAAATAAGACAGTCTCCACAGTACTCAAGAATGTGTTTTTCTCCTCTTTTTTTAAATAAGTGGAGAATATAAAGCAAAGTGAAGCCAAAGGATTTTTCCAGTATTCTGTAGTTTGAGAGTGGGAAATATAAGCTCTTCCTGGGTTGACTTAAAAGTAAATTTTAAAAAAATAAAAGAATTTGATTTTTATCCCTTTTTTTCCTTTACATTTTCATGTAGGTAGACCCAAAGATCAAACGGCAGAATCTGCTATCTCAAAAAAAAAAAATGCTTAGAAGGAAAGGTAACATTCTATATATAAAAAGCAAACAGAAATGAGGACAACCAGGGTGACACAGTTTCACCAACTGCAGAAGAACAAAGAGTCCATGATGTCAACTGCAATATTTATGACAATATTAAGTTTTTGTTGAGAAGTCACTATATGCCAGACACCGTACTACGTATTGTGGGGATGTGGGAGTTTAATAATATAGGATAAAACGTATAATGCCATCCAAACCCTTCCTGTCTAGCTGGGCAACAGGCGGATCCCACAGGAAGAGAGGCGGATCCCACAGGAAGAGACCGGAGAGTGATACAGAACAACACGTAGTTAATGATAATAGCTGGCGTGTACAGGGATCGTGGGCCAAACCTTGGGCAGACGAGTTGCTTATGTTACTCACGCGAGTCTCACAACAACCCTGTGAAGTCACTGTCATCGGTCCCATTTTACAGATGATTATAGATGAGGACTCTGAGGCTTGGAATGTCAGTTAAAATCTAACATGTCATTTGCCATGGTCTGGTTTTCCATGCTCACTGAAAACGCCTCTCTCAAGTACATATCTTTCCTGCCTCCAGGATGGAAGGGACAGGTCCCCTCTCTGCAAATGTGCAGCCTGAGCTGGGAGGCAGCTGTCACATATAATCTTTGGCCAGATGTGGCCCTGAGACTTAGACATATTAGCCCTGCATATTAAACTCACCCGAGCTCCAGGAAGCAGGAATCAGAGCACAGAACTTTCCATTCCAGAGAGCTTTATCTGCTTTGTCTTCCATCTTTATTTTGGCGATAGAACCCTTTTCTCAAACGTTTTACACTGGGGGAGGGGGGGAAAGAAGGAAAAACAAAGAGTTGCTTTGGTTGAAGAAGAGGGTGGGGGAGGAGCCAGAGTCCCATCTGCTCCCACCAGTTCGCTCCCCTGTATACCCCTGCGGGGCTCATATTCAAGCAGTCACTACACAAAGCTTTGCTGACTCTTGCTTCTCTGAACCAAGGGGACATAAAAATATTATCCTGTTGACTGCAGCAGGATGAGATACCTGGTGAGAAGATAAAATTGGCACCTAGGTAAGCAGGTGAAGGAGGATACCCCTCACGTACTCAGGTACCCTGGTGCCCACAGAGTCCTGCTTCACCTGCTCCTCACTTTCTCTGACACCAGGATTCCACAGTTATAGCATCCATGTTCAAATTGCAGGTATTTCAGAAAGGAGCAAAAGTTTAAGCTATTGTCAGTCATTTGTACCTAAGTCTAATAATAAAGGATCAGAAAGTTTTTACTTATTTATTTTTAGAGAGATGGGAAGGATATAGACAGGGAGAGAAACATCAATGTGTGGTTGCCTCTCATGTACCCTTCACTGGGGACCTGGCTCACAACCGAGGACTGTGCCCTGACTGGGAATTGAACTGGTAACCCTTTGCTTCACAGGCTCGCGCTCAATCCACTGAGCTACACCAGCCACGGTTAAGCGTCAGAAAATTTTTAATAAGTAGGAGACAGAGGATGAAGAAAAAGACTGTCCAAACTGGGAAGCCAGAGGCTAAAAAAACTCTGCTGTACAATGTTGCTGAGATCCTGCCTTGAGTGTGAAGTTTGTGGCAAGAAACCTTCCTGCCGATTCAAGCAGGTGAAATCCTGTCAGAGCAGAGGCAGCTCAAGGCACAAACCAGCTGGAGAAAACATTTGCTTAGACTCTCACACAAGGTTTTAAATAGAAAACAGAATGCCTATGACTAGATTTGAGAATTTGATGTGTAGCAGGAGGTCACTTCACTGCTCTTTAAAACAAGCAGATCTTTTAAAGTAGATTTTTATTGCTTCCAAAATTATTCTGTATTCTTTGGAGGCTTTATTTCTTACTTTGGCATCATGTGGTTTTCTTTTGGTTTCTTAGATGAAAAGAATATGATAAATATATTCAACATCTTTAAAGGAAAAAAAAAAAAACAAGCCCACAGTCATCCATTTTCTAGAGAGGGAACTTTTACCCTTGCATTTCTGTTGTGAGTCTTTGATACTCTGCCAGGGTTTGATGTTGAGCCATTAATCCATTAGGATTATATAAAACTCCATCTCCTCTGCTCTATGACCCGCAGCTTGAGGCATTCAACAGAAAAACTAACATTACAGATGATGGTTCACAGAGCCCACTGGCAAATTTCAGGGCCAGAGATTTCCAAAAGAGGAAAATTTCCTGGAGAGTTTCTGTGTGAAGATTTTTAGCACGTCTCTGTCTTTTGACTGTTTTGAACCCTCATCTTTCCCTGGTGTACAGCTAAAAGATTAGAACAAGATGTCAGACTGAGCACATGTGCCTACCTGTCCAAGTCTTTTCAATTAATGGGATCCTTATTTTTTTCACTTAAAATTTTATTATTCAACTCTAGTTTGCATCCACTATTATTTTGTATTAGTTTCCGGTGTACAGCATTAGTGGTTAGACAATCAAATGCTTTACAAAGTGGTAGCCCCGATATTTCAAGCACCCACCTGGCACCTTACATATTTATTACAATATCAACTACATTCCCAATGCTGTACTTTACATCTCAGGACTATTTTGTGACTACCAATTTGTACTTTTCAATCCCTTCACCTTTTGCACCCCTTGCCCCAACTCCCCCACCCCTCCGGAAACCATCAGTCTATTCTCTGTACCTTTGAGTCTATTTACATTTTGTTTGTTTATTTTACTCTTTAGATTCCACATATAAGTGAAATCATATGGTATTTGCTTTTCTCTGTCTGACTTACTTTACTTAGCATAATACTCTCTGAGACCACAGGATTTGACAAAAAAAAAAAAAAGACTTTTTTCATTCACAAATTTAATTGGGATGTCCTGAAGAGGTTTAAGAAATGATATGTATTTATATGTTAATGAACCAGTTTTATTAGTAAAATATAATTTTATGAAATCAGAAAAGACCCCTTCACTCCTGAACTCATTCAACGCAATGTGTTGCCCACTCCACTGTGGCACTTGCTGGACCTGGGTCTCAGGGACAGGGCTTTACAGGTTACCTTTCAGTTGTTGAGAGAGTCTGGAAGGCAGGTGACCAAGAACACTTTATTTCAGATGCACACGGAGACACTTCCAACCAAGATGGTAGCATATATAAACATGGCTCACCTCCTTGTACAACTACATCAAAATTACAACTAAAATATAGAACAACCGTCACTAAGAACCATCAGAAATCAAATTGAATGGAAGTCCAACTACTACGGAATTAAAGAAACCACTCTATCCAGACTGGTAGGAGGGGCTGGGATGCAGAATGGGCTGGTCCCATATGCACATGTGGTGGATAAAAGTTTGGTAGGGATATCTTAGGAGTGAGGAGCCCCAGCCCCACACCAGGCCCCCCAGCCCAAGGTTCCAGTCCCATGAATATAAGTCCCCATAATTCTGGCTGCAAAAACCAGCAGGAATTGAGTTGGTGGAAGAAAATTCTGGAGTTCCAAGTAGTTCTCTTAAAGAACCAACAACAGACTTACTCAGACTCATTCCCTCTGAGCTCTAGCAAGGGGGTAGCAGCCTAAAAGTCACCAGTGACATACAGGGAGACACTGAAGTGTCTGGCATCAAGGTGAGAGCTGGGGTCAGCTTTCTCCCACACAGAAAGGTAGGTATAGGTGAATGTCCATTTTCTGTACCCTACCCAACAGGGACACATAGCCAGCAAGCTGGTTCAGTACCTGAGAACCCATTAACCTGGCTAACACTGTTTGTGCCACCCTGGAGATCATCAGAGACTCCATTCCACCCTAATTACGGGCCCACCCAAGCTGCTTTTCCATATTAATGGCTGATTTAGCTTCATGCTTCACAATTTCCCATATCCTCTCAAACAATCAATGGCCAGTATCAGTGAGCTCCCACCCCTGCACCTCTTGCTAAGTGGCCCCAGGCCTGGCACTAGCAGGAGCCAGCCTAGATTCACAGCTTGGCTTCACCTGGGAACCTCGAAGCCCAGCACAAGTAGCAGCCATCTCAGATTGCTTTACAGCGCAGGCTGGATGGCCTCAGGCAAAACCCAGGTGGAAGCTGATCTTGGCCTGCACCACCCAGGAAATCCAAGAGCCTGAGCACCCAGTGGATAGCTACAGACCACAATGGAGTGCCACTATCCTGCTTCTGCACAGCTGGTTCTCCATGGAGGGTAGAAGTATGTGGTCAGTGGTCACAGTCAGTTCTGGCCTGAGTAAATCCCTCCCACTGATCTTCCAACAGCAATCAAGGCTCAACTACAAGAGTAAGTTGTACTCAGAACACAGGAAGGGTGCACCTCAAGTAACAAGCTTAGGTGTTAGGGGAGACTGTGCCACTGGACCCTAAGGATGCCTAGTACATTAGGCCACACTACCAAGGCAGGGAGTCATAGCAGCTCTACCTAATACACAGAAACAAACACAGGGAGGCGACAAAACGAGGAGACAAAGAAACACAGCCCAAATGAAAGAACAGATCAAAACTCCAGGAAAAGAACTATACGAAATGGAGACAAGCAATCTATCAGATGTAGAATGCAAAACCCTGGTTATAAGGATGTTCAATGGACTTAGTGAGTCCCTCAAGAAAAGATCCAGTCAGAAACAAAGGATACACTAATTGAAATAAAGAACAGTTTACAGGGAATCAATAGTAGAGTGGGTGAAGCCAAAAATCAAATCAGCTATTTGGAATATAGGGAGGCAAAAAACAACAAGAAGAAAAAAAGAATCCAAAAAAAATAAGGATAGTTGCCTCTGGGATAATTTCAAGCATACCAATATTCACATCATGGGGGTGCCAGAAGGAAAAGAGAAAGAGCAAGAAATTGGAAATCTATTTGAAAAAATAATGAAAGAAAACTTCCCTAATTTGGTGAAGGAAATAGACATGCAAGTCCAGAAATCACAGAGAGTCCCAAACAAGATGTTTATAAACAGGCTCACTCTAAGATACACCACAATTAAAATGCCAAAGGTTAAAGATAAAGAGAGAACCTTAAAAGCAGCAAGAAAAAAGCAGTTATTTACCTACAGGGGACACATACCTCTGTCCTCCTTATTCCCATAAGACCATTTGCTGATTTCTCAAAAGACACTTTTCAGACTATACAGGACTGGCAAGAAATATTCAGTCATGAAAAGCAGGGACCTATAGCCAAGATTGCTCTACCCAGCGAAGATATCATTTAGAATTGAAGGGCAGATAAAGAGCTTCTCAGACAAGAAAAACTAAAGGAGTTCATCATCACAAAGCCCTTATTATATGAAGTATTAAAGGGACTCATTTAAGAAAAAGAAGATCAAAACTACGAACAATAAAATGGCAACAGATAGAATCTATCAACAGCTGAATCTAAAAAACAAACTAAGCAAACAAGAAGAACAGAGACAGAATCATGGATACAGAGAGCATTTTGATGGTTGCCAGATGGAGGGAGATATGGGGAGTGGGTGAAGAGGTGAAGGGACTGAGAAGTACAAATAGGTAGTCACAAAATAGCCATGGGGATACAAAGTACAGTATAGGAAATGGAGCAGCCAAATGACCCATGAACATGAACAATGGTTGGGGACTGCCTGTAGGAGTGGGGATGCTGACTGGAGGGGGAAAAATGGGGAAAATTGGGACAACTGTAATAGCATAATAATAAAATAGAATTTAAAAAAAAACACTATTCCAGAAGATACTAAGAGCCATGAAGAAAACAGACTTAGGCGACGTGACTAGGGATTGACAGGGACTATATGGTTTTCTATTGCTATCCTAACAAATGATCTCACACACAGCGGCCTAGACCACCAAGTGTGTGACTGCAGGTGCCAACGGTCAGAAACTGGAAGTGGGTTCATAGGGTTGCACTCCTCTCCAAAGGCTTCGGGAGTCCCTATCCCCTGCTCAGGAGGTGCTGGCAGAATCCACTCCTGACAAGACAGTTCGTTTATGTGTCCCTGACAAAGCCACTCCCATCTTCCAGGGGCCACCCTCTATCTTGCCCTGTGGTCCCTTCCTCCAGCCTCAAAGCCAGAAATGCAGGTTGATTCCTTCCCATAGCATCTCTAACCCAGTCTCATGCCCCCTTCCACTTTCAAGAACACCTGGTTACCTTGGCCCACCTGGCTGACCTGAGACTATTGCCATGTTATCTCTGTGAACAGCCTTACATCTGTGACCTCTTGCCACATGCTACTCCACAGTGCTGGGTTGGGACCTCTGCAGTGACTCCCCACCAGAGTCGGGGAAGGGCTTCCCAAGATCTTGTCATTTTTAAAGTCAGACTTGGCTGTTGAGACAGAGCTGGCCACATGGAGAACTAGGGAGGCCACTCCCAAAGGGAGAGCAAATGCCCCCACGGCAGAGAGAGCCAGGCTGGCTGGGGTGCAGGGAAGAGAGGGTTGGTGGATAAAGAGCGTTAGGTGGGTTGAAAATGTTATAGAACCATAAAGAAAAAGGCACGAGATGACATGATCTGGTTAATACTTTTTAAAGTTCACCCTGTGTTTTGACCGCCCTCTTGTTCCCATGTCTGTGCAGTCAACTCTGTCCACATTGTTCAGGAAGAATCTCCAGAGGGGGAATAAAAGGCACCTCATGCCAGCTAGCATAGCACTTCAAAGGACTATGAGAAAAGAATACACTGTCCACTTGCTTCTAAAGAAAGTCTACTCGCTGTCCACACTCACTTTCTTCCTTCCCTTTCTTCTTCTTAAAAAATGAGAACACATCATTCTGGAGCCACCAGGATGGAGCAGGTCTACAGCTGGCCATCCGCCCACTGAAGCCAAGCATGAGCTCAGGACAGAATATAAAAGGCTGGTAACTGCGCACTCTGGACAGGAAGCAGCGGTGGGCAGACTGGGTCAGGGAGTCAGAACTCGCCAAACGACCAGCACAGCATTAGTTTCCCTTCTTGATCTCAGTTTTGTCCTAAAGGCGGTGAATCTCAGCACTGCTCCATGGGCAGGGTGGGAATGACGCAGAGAGGACTGGACAGGGGGCTTGTTGGAACCAGAGTGGTGGACTGCCGGGGACCCTTCCCTCTTCTCCTCTCCTGGCCCTGCTCCTACCCTGAAGCCCCAGTCACAGGCTGGGGATAAGCTCCTAAAATGCCAAAAAATCCCCCATCTCTGGTGAGGACTTGGAAAATTGGCTCCTGTGCTCCATAATTTTGGGGAAATCTGGCTTATTTTTTCTCTGGCCACTTTGCCCTGAAAACCACCCAGTTATGTGAAGCTTCAACACAGCGCATCAGGGGAGAGGAATCCATGATTCTGAGAGGAACCAGGGCTTCTAGCTAGCTGAAGGACTGAGGAAGGTGGCAGAGCCTCCGGGAAAGGATGTACTGACAGTGAGCTGGGCCCGCACAGAGCCCACCACTGAGGCCAGCATGGGCTCTGCGCCTTGCTGGTGCTGAGGTCACCCCCACAAACACTGAGACAGAACTGGGCTCTGAACTCAATGTTCTCACAGACTTAAACAGTGGCCCCTCAACCTCTGCTGTTCAGTGGTAGGAAGACAGACTACGGAATCTGGTCCAGTAAGAGCAGCACATCCATTGCTAGCTTCACCCAAAATTTGGAGGGAGCAAACAATTGA
The DNA here is from genome assembly GCF_022682495.2 of Desmodus rotundus. Lineage (NCBI taxonomy): Eukaryota > Metazoa > Chordata > Mammalia > Chiroptera > Phyllostomidae > Desmodus > Desmodus rotundus. The sequence goes on from NC_071387.1 coordinate 148,022,162, forward strand.
ATTTGAACAGGGACAGAGGTCAAGTGGAAGAAAGACAGAGCTCCAAGGCCCAGCCTGAAGTCCCTCCATGCCATGGATTTTAGTTCAGAGAATACGTTCATTTTTACAGATCTTTGACACTTTCAGGGTTTTTTGTTTGTTTCCTATGTTAAAGACTAAATTTCTTTTCTGAAAAGTAAACATATGAGGGGGGACCCCAAGCCCCTGGAATTTACTTATAAAAATTATGCATTTATTCTTACATGTTTAAACTTCAGTCACCTTCAAAGTACTCTCCATTTGATGCAATGCACGTATCGAGACTTTTTCCCACTGCTCAAAACAGTTTTTGAACTCACTGGTTTTGATGCCTTTTAGTGCTTCTGCCTTTTTTTGTTTCACCTCTTCCACATCAGCAGGACGTTTCCCTTTGAGGGCTTTTTTCATTCAGAGAAACATAAAAAGTTGCCTAGGTTGAGACTGGGTGAATAGGGAGGGTGGGGCACAGGAATCGTGCCATTTTTGGTCAAAAACTGCTGAACACTCAGCACGGTGTGTGCAGGTGCGCTTGTAAATCACCCATCATGAAATGGGCAAATATGTTGAAAGAGTCTTAAAAAAAAAATTCAGCAAAGCCAAACGCAGCCTCTCACAACAATGCCAGCTAGTACACTGGTATAGATGGGATCCTAGAATACTCACCTAGTGGGGGAAACCTGCACTACAAGGGGTCTGCCTCCAGAAGATGGTTCTGGTTTATTTAGGTCCCCCATCATAGGCAAGTGAAGAGCAGCTCTCAGGCCTCCGTGTGGGATGGGGGGAGGTGCTAATTAAGCATGAGTTCCAGTGAGTCCACAGATTCAGTCGGACCTCAGCACCCAGGGAGACAAGGATTGGTTTTGTGCCCCTAACTAGGTGCACCTGGGGGGGTCAGCCTGTGTGTGCCGATGGCCCACCAACCTTCCGATTCAGATGGTAAACGCGGAGATACTGTGATCCTCGTCCCTGTGATACAATCAAGGTTTGGTACCCTGTTTTATAGTCATGTGGGCTTCACTGAACTGCTCCAACTGCTGACGACTGAAGGGAGAGATTCTGTTCCAGTCATCACTGGGGGCAGGGGATGGGGATGGGTAACAGGCCTCCACAGGGAATTGCCCCGAGTCCCCCCAAACACTTCACCTTCCAGGACCTGTGGGACACCATTTATCATGGAAGCACACTCATGGCTAGGACATGGGAACTAATGCTTGTGCATCCGTGTGGTCCCTTTTCTGTCCTTACTCCCAGTCACCCTACTGTGTGTTGTGACTTGTTCTACAGGCCATCTCATGTGCCTGGAGGTGGGCAGGAATAAAAGACAGAGATAGAGAGATAAGTGGGGAGGTCTCCGCTTTCTTCAGGAGCTCAGAATAACTGAGAATTTGCTGGGGGAGAGACTAGAACTTCCTGTCAGACTCCACTCTATTTGAGGCATTTATGCAGTGTGACGTATTTAACCAGCTCACGAAAGCCTCCGACTCCTCTGAGGTTTGCTTCTCTGCTCCCCCTCCTCGAGACCCCTACTCTATGCATTGGGTCACTTGGTGGGTAAAACCACTGTTTGCCTACAGGGATAGGAAGTGCCAGACAACATGACCTCAGATTAAAAGAAAAATAATAGCCACCCTCACTGATGTGTCTTGGAAGTTGGCCCACTTCTGACTATACACAGACCTCACTTGAGAACATTTAACATTATTTTTTAATAGCAACTCCTTCTTTTTTAATCACTTTTAACCCTATCTTCTATCAAATGAGCAGAGAAATATGAACTGTCACCACCTTGGGGCACCTCCTTGATGATACTAGAGTGGGAGCCGGAACATGATGAATCGCAGAGACAGGCAGGAGGCAGCCCATTTTTATCTGTACTTGACAAGTGGGTCAGCATTATTGTGATATGACATGGGCCATCTTTTCCAATTACCCCAGTACACTTTCCCACCAAGGGAGATAACATGCTCAGGTGCTGTGTAATTTGGCTCCATCATGGTTAAGGTAAATCAACAGTAAGGTGACTTGGGCAGGTAATGAAGAATAATTTGTTGTGCCTTAAAATAGCCTATGTGCAAGGTTATAATGAGTGTTAATCTGTAAAATTAATTCAGGTTTTAGAAGGTCCTGAATGCTATGCTTAGGAATTTGGGCTTCTAGATACAATGAGGAGCCTTGAAGAGTTCTTGAAAATAATAATATGATCTCAACCATAGTATAATTATATATGTTACTTGTTATATAACTTTGTTGGCAACATGAAGGATGCATTAAAGAGATAAGGGCTGAGGTATAGGATTAGTTTGGAGCAATATAATATTTATAACCAAAGTGGAAAAGCATGAGCACATAATAGATATTGATGGGTTATCTAAAGGCTTCTAGATTAAACCCCCTTAATTTCCCATTAAAGAGTAAATAATGTTGCTAATTGGTATCTAAGAAATTATATGCTGCCAGCTGATTTCCCAATAGAAACTTTGCAGGCCAGAAGGAATCGACAAGAAATATTCAAGTGATAAAAAACAACGACCTACAACCAAAATTACTCTACCCAGAAAAGCTATCATTTAGATTTGAAGGGCAGATAAAGAGTTTCTCAGACAAGAAAGAGCTAAAGGCATTTATCACCCCACAAACAGTATTACATGAAATGTTAAAGGGTCTTTACAAGAAAAAGAAAAAGAAAAAAAAGAGAAAAAAATATGAACAATAAAATGGCAATAAATACACATCTATCAACAACTGAATCTAAAAAACAAAATAACTGAACAAGACACAGACTCACAGAACATTCAGACTGTTGCCAGGTGGGAGGGGTGTTGGTGGGATGGGTGAGAAAGGTGAAGGGATTAACAGGTACAAATTAGTTGTCACAGAATAGTCATGGGGGCTGGTCTGAAAGCAGTGAGTTATGTCAATTGATTTTTACAGAATAGTCACGGGGATGTAAAGTACTGCATAAGAAATATAGTCAATAATATTTTAATAACTATATGTGGTGTCAGATGGGTGTGAGATTTATTGGGACGATCACTTAGTAAGTTATATGATGTCTAACTACTGGAGTGTACACCTGAAACTAATATAATATTATATGTCAACTGTAGTTGAAAAAAAAGATTGAAAAAACAGAGTGCTAGTGATAAATCAAGAGCAGAGAGAGGCAGTTTGAGGAAAGTAGGATTATGGGAAGTGAAAACATTAAGAGATGTTCTACAGCAGGGTTGGTAAATTTTTCTTAAAGGACCATATAGTAAACATTTTAGGTTTGCCAAGTATAAAGTCTTCGTTCCCTTGAACTCTGCTGTTACAGTAGAAAGGTAACCATAGAAAGTGGAGTAGCTGTATTTCAATAAAACTTTATTTACAAAACAGGTGCCTAGGCTATAGTTTGTTACTGCCCTGTTCTCCAGCAGTGCTTCTCAAAGCTTTAACGTGTGTATGCATCGTCAGAGCATCTGGTTGAAATGCAGATGGTGATTCGGCAGGTTTGAGGCAGAGTCAATAAGCTGCACTTCTAAGAAGATCCCAGATGTTCCTTGCTACCTGGTACTTGACCATATTTTGTGTAGGTTTCAGGGTGTTGTATCAAAGAGGTAAGGAACAGGTTAACTATAACGGTAACAACCTTAATAAGTTCATGCTTTTAAAAAGGAAGTCCTTTTAAAACTCTCATTTCTATTTTAATCTAACCCATTAGCCTAACTTCTAAAAATTTCCCTAGAGTAGAAGTCAAAAAGTAGTGGTTTCTTGAGGCTGAGATTTTTTAAATACCTACTCCAAACAAAGAAACTATTATGAAGTATCTGAAATTCAGGGTAAAATTTTTTAAAATCCTGTCTTAAAACATTTCTACTACCTAAAAGTGCTTCTGGTTGAACTAAATTACTATCTTTGGGCTTGTACCTGACATGAAAAGATACACTGAAAAAAATCCAGTGATTAATTTAATTAGCTTTTAACTTTTAAAGTCTCTAATCTACGAGCTATGCTACCTCTCCGAAGAGGGAAAATACTTATTCCAAGACAGAAACGATCTGGTGTTACCTAATATCTCTGAAAATAAGTCCATAAATTGCCTTCAGAACTAGGGATCTCTTTATTTAAATTTATGAGATTGAGGTAGAGAACATTTCCTGTAAACGAGTCCCCTGTCAGAACATGCCATGGGGATGAGAAAAACAAGTCCCTTCCATATCTAAGGACACTTCTGAACCCTGCTGCACGGAGGCAGGATAGATTTACACGCAATGCCAAATGTTTCTTGCTGAGGGAGTAACAGTATTTAAGCTTTGCAGATAAAACACATTTGACTCCTTGCTCTCTGTGCTTCGTGACTGATTCTTAGTTTTCACTTCACATTAGACTTGTGGATAGAAAACATACGTCTAGTTTTGAATAAATTCAAAGTAGTAAAAACAGACTAATTTTTTATATTTTATTTTTCTAGTATAAATAATAGAAATTATTCTCTTCACTTTAAATATGTGGTTCTCTTGAACCCTTTTATTGGACACATGCAGCATTTTGATAATAGATGCTTACAATAATTAAGTTGAAAAGAACATTAGTTTTGTCAATTGTATTTAATCAAAATATCTCTCAAAAAAGTGGTAAAATGTTTTATTGTTGTTTTCAAAGGTTTTATTTATTTATTTTTAGAGAGGGTAAGGTACAGAGAAAGAAGAAGAGAAACATCAGTGTGTGGTTGCCTCTCGTGTAGCCCCTACTGGGGACCTGGCCTGCATCCTAGGTATGTGCCCTGACTAGGAATCGAACCAGCAGCCCTTTGGTTCACAGGCCCGTGCTCAATCCCCTGAGCCACACCAGCCAGGGCTGAAAGTGATAAAATTTTTATAGGTTATTAATTTTGAGCATGCTCTATTTTTGTTACTGTATGGTAGGATGTAGGGTAATTGGAGGTAGGCTGGCTTCCTCACCCAGGTGTCTGGGTAACTAAGGGAAGCAGTGTTCCCATAGCCTTGAAGGGGCCTGATAAGTCGTGTTACAGCCTTAAGACTGTGTCCGATAAACTGTTCCCTTAACATGAAGTAGGTTCGCATGCGCAGAATCATGCTATGTTATATAATTTTGTGGCTGGAAGCTAGCTTTGTTTGCCTCCAGTACTTAAGCCAGTAGGGACTCCCTGCTGTGTGCTATGACATGTGCCATGCTGGGGAGCAAGGGCCACACTGCATGCCATGCAGAGGGGGACAGGTGACATGCAGAGACTTGCAGAGACATGCAGGGAGACATGCAGCTTGCAGCATGTGTGGCTCGCCCACCCGTGAATTAAGGCATGTCTGACATCCAATGGCTCCATGAATATTCTTCTGCCTGTCTGAACACCATGGACCTGTCGGGCCTTGAATGGTCACAACACATAGGACAACTTAAAAATAATATTTAAAAAACTTGGAATACTCACATGCCAATATGAATATTAATTCCAACCCACCAATTAATTTTCAAATTGTCTCTATTATTGTTTTCCTGCTTCAATACTTTCCATAAACTCCCAATTAAGTCCTTTATTAAAGGAACAAAAAAATATTAAAAAAATACAAACTGATTATGTTGAGACAATAAATGACCAAGATATGTTCAGGTTTATGTAATAAAGATGGAAGTAATCATATTATTAAAACAGTAATTATCAACTACAACTTAACATTGTGTAAAGAGTCTGGAAATGTTAGAAAAGGAAATGTGCTACCCTGGCTGGTGTGGCTCAGTTGGCTGGGTGTCCTCCCGCCAACAGAAAGGTTGCTTGTTTGATTCCTGGTCTGGGCACATGCCTGGGTTGTGGGTTCAGTCCCCAGTCGGGGTGTGTACAAGAGGAAACTAATCAATGTTTCTCTCCCTCCCTTTGCCTCTCTCTAGAATCAATAAAAGAAAAAAATTGAAAAATAAAAATAAAAAAATCTTCTAACAAAAATATGTAGTCAAAATGCTAAAAAGTTACTATATAAGTTGGACTTCTCTATTAATCCAGGGAAATTTCTTTTTCAGTATTTATCCAATTTTGAAATAAAGATCTTATTTGGTAGTAAACATTCTCTACAAAAAAAGTAAGATAAATGTTGACTATCTTTTGATTTAAACTAAAAGCGTCCTTTAAATTCCTTAGAATAATGGAAAATAATTATCAATTTACAGTAAGAAGAGTGGGATGAGAAGTCATTCTTTTGACGTTATTAATGGCTTTCTTAATCATCTGTTAATGAAGAAAATCATTCTCTTATTTACAATAGTAGTATTAAAATTTACTTGTGATAAGAAATTGAAATAATATTTATTTATGTATATGTGATTCCATATTGCTATTATGGAATTTATTAGTGTTTAGTAAAAACACTAAACACGGTAGCAATTCACCTGGAGTGTTTAGTTTACCTCCTTTCTTGCTAATTCTTTTCTGATCCCATTAAATTTATTGGAATAATCTTGAATAATATAAGGTTATAAAGACAAGCAGAAGCATGCTGGGGAAAAAATGACATAAACAAAAAATTGTATAATTTGTAATTGATGCTTTGGAATTGCTTATTTACTTGTTTGTAAATCATGTTTTGAATAATTTACAAAGCCTGTCAGATAACAGTAAAACAAATATATATGTGACATTAAAAAGATAATTTTAATTTATAGAACATTTCCTATTTATGGCACCATAACTACAAGTATATATTACCCTAAGTTTATAGTATCAGTCTCATGTGCACTTCTTGTTATTGTTTTGAATTTTAAGTTGTTCAATTAGCCTGAAGTAGTGAGGAAAGTGGGGATTTGATGGGGAGGGAAGAGAACATCCAGCAGATCTGCTGAGGGATAGAAACACCGGAAGTCATATAGAGACACTGATAATATGCCAATAAAGCAGAAGTTGGTTATGACAAGTGCTCTTTTTTCATTAGTATTCACAGTTCAATAAAATAACGGGATTAATAAAATAGTTTATCAATTCTCCACAAAAAATGAAAACCTGCTGAATGTTACTTTTGTTTTAGTAAATTTTATGTTTAAATTTCATGTTCCTCTTAATTGAAGAAATGCCTAAAGATTCCTGTTCTTTCTTTTATCTTTTTTTCTAACTAAATGATATTTTCTGACTAAAGTGTCAATGGAAAACGATGAATAAAAAAATATACGAACACAGCTTTAAAAATGTTTCTGAAAGCATATGTAAGATATTATAAAGGGGAAAAGTCATTAATTATTTTAGAAGATCCATATAAAAAAGAACACATTATATTGGTGTATTTTTCTTGATTATGGAGTGAGGCAATCTAAATACTTAGGTTTACAAATCACAGTGACCCTAGCTGAAAATATGTCCTTCTTTAGATAGAAAATTCAGTCCCAGGAAGAATGACAATAGTTATTTCTGTATTATAATGCTTTGGAGTATAAAATATTTTCTGAGCACCTACTATACACTAAGTGCTATTTTCATTAGAGATCATCAGTGTATAAGGCAGGCATAAAGTAACCTCTCAAAGAGCTTACATCCTAGAGGGTATAAAAAAGACATCTAAAAAGGATAATTTCAAAACTGGTAAAAGCTACAAAGATGATAAAACACAGTGACACAGGGTGACTGTGGGTAGAGCAGGGAGGGGCAGATGCCTTCACTACTTAAGCAGTGGAAATCTACGGGAATTTGAGTTAAGATCTGAAAGGTAAAAGAGAAAAAGAGCATTTAAAGCAGAATGCAAGTCACAGCTCTGACATGGCAATGAGTTTGATGTGTTCCAGTGACAGGAAAAAGGCCACTGTAAGTGGAGCAAAGAGAATCAGGTGTGCGATGAAGGGAGGCGAGGCTGCCAGAGACCGGCAGAGGTTAAATCCATAGGGCCTTAGCGGCCATGTTAATAAGGACTTGTATTTGTTTCAAGTTGTACTGGGAAACCTGAATACGTTAAGCAGGGGAGCGACAGCCTGAATGATGCTTTGGAAAGCAGCAACTCTGGTTGTTGTGTACAGAACAGAGGGAGCGTGTGTGGAAGCAGAAAGATCAACAAAGGTATTACAGGAAGAACGGTATTGTATTCTCAGAACAGTATTGTATTCTCAGAATGGTATTGTATTCTCTTGAGTTGAAAAAAGTGCCTATTATTTCTCTACATATATTTCATATATTTAAGTTTCCCTGTAAAAGGTGATAACATCAGTAGGTTTTACAAATGAATTTTAATATATGTCAATTGGAAAGAATAACTATTAATGATCAAGTCATTCATTTGAATAATTACTAGATTGCTTTTCAAATTCTTCGACATAATTTTAAAATGCTCCTATCTGAAATCAATGAGCTAAAGGGAATAGAGGGCTCTAATAAGCTGTGCCAGAAATTTGAATTAAATCACTTGACCTTTGCCTCAAGCTTCATCTGAAGAACAAGAAGTAGGAGTGACTGTAACAGCTACAACAGACATCTCAAAGAATAATCAGGTGATACGTACAATAAAGGAACTTCATTCAGTATAAAATATTGTCAGATATTATTAAAGATGATTCAGCCTTTAGTTAAATAATTACCTTATTAATTAGTCAAAAAAAATTCTCTTTAGCCAAAGAAAGAATTCCATAGGATTTCAGAAAATGAAAAACAAACAACAAACAAAAACTCTACCATCTAGAAAGCCACTGAGAGAATCAAGGTGCCAGGTTTCTTCAATTCTATGCATCAATTCCTATACTGTAAGTATCAATGAAAAAATCTCATGGAGGTTTAAACCTGGATCGCATCTTTGGTAATGAGGCTCAAGAAGATCTTCCATTACTACAGAAAAATTCTGATTCAGTTTATCTGCATTTTATACTTTGCTTAAACTTAAAACAATTATATTGTTTTCCTTTGTTCAAAGAAAAGAATAATATATTTGTCTCAGCATTAAAAAAGTCATAGTTAATATGGGCATAGTTGTTAGTTGATATCTACTAAAAGATACTATCTAGATTAGGGGTTAGCAAACTTTTTTGTAAAGGACCAGATAATAAATATTCTTGGCTTTCTGTGCATATGGTCTCTGTCTCAGATACTCAGTTCTGCCTTTCTAGCATGAAAGCATTCATAGGCCAAATACAAATTAATGACTATGGCTATATTTCAAGAAAACTTTATAGATACTGATTTGAATTTCATATAATTTCCATGCCATGAAATACTATTCTTCTTTTGATTTTGTTTCAACCACTGAAAAATGTAAGCACTATTCTTACTATGTTATCTATACAAAAACAGATGCTGGGTACAATTTAACCCATAGACTGCAGCTTGATGATTTAGACCAGTATGTTCCAAATAATTATTACTTAATATACAGCTCTTTGCATTTTAAACTATTTATTTACAATATTATTTATCTTTTAAAAATGAATACATACTCTTCATAATCAAAATTTACAATATGCAGCAACTATGACTTATTAAAAAGTTAAGAATTTTTTGATCATGTTGATTAAATCATCCTTTATCTATTAAGCTAGAGGAAAAAAATTGGATATTTATATACAAATATATTTAGCTTTCCATACCACAGATGCGCCTCTGCCAATCTGCACACTACCAAGCCACGGTATGCTGGCTGGAGTGCCAGGACTGCGATGTGTATATGGGGTTGTACCTTGCACAGTAGTGAAATCATCAGGAGCATGTGTAACCAGGAAATCTTCTGACCTACAAAGGAATATCAATCAGAATGAAAGTAAACCATTTTTTTTCTTGTATTATACCCTAAAGCTCTAACATATGACTTTGTTTTCTTTTAAAATTAATTGTCTTCAGCTCTTAACTCCTAACTCAGACAATAACTTCATAGGTGAATAACTTCAGGTCCTTTCACTTATTCTCTTTTAACCCTCTATTACCTTCTTGAGAGCTCCTAATGCCCACTGCTTTACTCTTTGGCGTGTCAGCTTCCACTTATCTTATAATCTATGAATATTCCTTTAAAAAGTCTTTGAGTCTTTAATACATTTTGAACTTATTCTTGTGAGTGGTGTAAGAAGGTGGTCTAGTTTCATTTTTCTGTATGTATCTGTTCAATTTTCCCAACCCCATTTATTGAATAAACTATCTTTAGCCCACTGTAGGTGCTTGCTTCCTCTGTTGAATACTAATTGACTATAAAGGTGTGGGTTTATTTCTGGCCTCTCTATTCTGTTCCATTGACCTATGTGTCTGTTTTTATGCCAGTACCATGCTGTTTTGATTGCTATGACCTTATAGTATAATTTGATATTAGTTAGCATGATTCCTCCAACTTTGTCCTTCTTTCTCAGGATCACTGTTGCTATGTGGGGCCTTTTGTGGTTCCATATAAATTTTTGAAATATTGGTTCTAGTTTTGTGAAATATGTCATTGGAATCTTGATAGGAATTGTGTTGAATCTATAGGTTACTTTGGGCAATATGGACATTTTAATGATGTTAATTTTTCCTATCCATGAACATGGTATATGTTTCCACTTATTTGTATCTTCTTCAATACCTTTCTTCAGTGTCTTATAATATTCTGAGCAGAGTTCTTTTACATCCTTGGTTAGAATTATTCCTAGGAATTTTATTATTTTTGAAGCAATTGTGAATGGAATTGCTTTCTTAATTTCCCTTTTTGTTAGTTCATTGTTGCCATATGGAAATGTAACTGATTTCTTAATATTAAAGTCCTAGAAGAAAACATAGGCAATAAAGTCTTGGACATTGCTCATAGCAATATTTTATATAATATATCCCCCCAGGCAAAGGAAACATACAAAATATTTTTTGTATATTTGCTTATTAACAAATGGGACTACATCACACTAAAAAGTTTTCTCACGGCAAAGGAAAACATCAAAAAGTAAAAAGGCAACTCATGGATGGGAGAATATATTCAGCAATGCATCTGATAAGGAGTTAAAATCCAAAATTTATAAAGTAATTACAAAACTCAACAACAAAAAAACAAACAATCCAATTAAAAAGTGACCTGAATAGACACTTCTCCAAAGAGGACATACAGATGGCCAATAGACATATGAAAAGATGCTCAATGTCACTAATCATCAGAGAAATGCAAATTAAAACCACAATGAGTTATCATCCCACACTTGTCAGAATGTCCATCATCAATAAATCAACAAACAAGTGCTTGCAAGCACGTGGAGAAAGGGGAACCCTTTTGCACTGTTGGTGGGAATGCAGAATGTGCAACTACTCTGGAAAGTAGTATGGAGATACCTTACAAAATTAAAAATGGATCTGTCTTTTGACCCAGTGGTCCCACTTCTGGGAACATATCCAAAGAAGCCTGAAACACTAACTCAGAAGAACATGAGCACCTCTATGTTCACTGTAGCATTATTTACAATTGTCATAATTTGGAAGGAACCAAAGTGTCTATCAGTATATGAATGGATAAAACAACTATGGGATGTTTATACAATGGAATACTACTTAGCCATAAAAAAGAAAATTTTACCCTTTGTGACAGCATGGTGGATCTGGAGAACATTATAATAAGTGAAATAAACCAGTCAGAGAAAGACAAATACCATATGATTTCACTCATATGTGGAATTTAATGAACAAACTGAACTAAAGAGAAAAACAGAGACAGGCTCAGAGATACAGAGCATGTGACAACTATTGGAGGGAAGAGGTCAGGGGGTGGATGGGTTGAGCAAAAAGGAAAAAGGACTCATGGACATAGATAGCAGTGTAGTGATCATGGGGGAAGGGGGTATAAGGGCACTAAATGGTAATGGAAAAATAATACAATAAAAATAATAAAAAATAGTTAAGATAAAAAAATCTTTTGAAAGTTATAGTTCTGTGGAATCAACATTCAAGTTGCAATGTTACTGAATAAAAACAAAGTGTGAGGGTACCTTTTGGTTTCCATTTCTGTATCATCATCTACCCGAGTATAGATTGGTGTAGCCAGAATTCCAGAAACAGCCAGTTCTTGGACATCATGGCTCAGAGAAATTTCTGTGCAGTTTCTATTTGCCTGAAAATAAGTCATATGGTAATTTTTCAATAATAAAGCATAACATGTATATGGGCTACTTTTGAAAATTAAAACTATGAAATAGCCTCAAGAAATGATAACTTTAAGGTAGAGAATATATAGCATTCTCACAAATGAATATTTTAAATTAATTTTAATAATTAAATTTTGAGTGTAATAATCATCAGCTTGAGTTTGGAGAAATGTTTATGTTCTATGAATTTAAGAACATCCAACAGAAAACTAGCTATAAGTGGTAATGGATGTTCCACTTTATTTCTTCCAGCACTGCCTCTCTAGTATTACTACAGTGGTATAATCTATCCAATGTTTACATAGTTTAGAACTAGGGAGGGAGATGTTGATGAAGATAGGAGCCCTGCAAGGTAGAGAAAGATGAGGGAGACAAGGAACACCAAAGTAAAGAAAGTGTGGTGAATTATTCAAATAATATCACTTTCACATAAAGCCTTTCAGTCTTAGGTGAGAAAAGTGGAATTTGGACTTGCAGCCAAGATGGAGGTGTAGGTATATACATTTTGCCTCCTTGTATAACCAAAAGGAGGACAACAGCAAATTAAAAAAAAAACAAAACCAGAACCCAGAAAATTGAACTGTATGGAAGTCTGACAACCAAGGCGTTAAAGAAAAAACATTCATTCAGACTGGTAGGAGGGGAACAGATGAGTACCTGGGGCTGAGAGGAAGTGTGGCAAGGTGGCGGCTGGTGGACCTGATGGGACCACATTTGCGTGTGGATAACTGGGAGGAACAACTGGAAAGGGAGACAGACCGCGCAACCCAGGGTTCTACTACGGGGAAATAAAGCCTCAAAATCTCTGGCTGTAAAAACCTGTGGGGGGTACAGTGGTGGGATAAACTCCAAGCCTCGGAGCTCCAAGTCTAAGAACTAAGGGATGAAGAAGTAGCCCATGGCTGGCAGGCAAGTCTTCAGCTGGCAGACCCCGTGAGCCAGTAGATTTCAGACTAGGTGGTCCCACATTCGTGTGCAGATAAACTGGGAGGAACAACTGGGGAGCGAGACACACCACACAACCCAGAGTTCCAGCCAGGAAATAAAGCCTCAAATCTCTGATTGAAAACTCCCAGCCTCACAGGAGAGTTTGTTGGAGAAACCCACAGGGTCCCAGAATGTACACAAGCTGACCTACCCGGGAATCAGCACCAGAAGGGCCCAATTTGCTTGTGGGTAGCAGGGGTAGTGACTGAAAACCGGCAGAGAGTGGAGCAAGCACCATTGTTCCCTCTTGGACCCTCCCCTACATACAGAGTCACTACCCAGTGACATGGGTTGGCCCCCGCCCCAACACCTAAGGCTTTGCCCATTTACATAACAGGCACGCAAGACAAAAAAAAAAAAAAAAAAAAAAAGGCCCAAGGAAAGAACAGATCAAAGCTCCAGAAAAAATACAACTAAGTGATGAAGAGATAGACAACCTATCAGATGCACAGTTCAAAACACAGGTAATCAGGATGCTCACAGAAATGGTTGAGTATGGTCCAAAAATGGAGGAAAAATTGAAGGCTATACTGAGAGAAATAAAGGAAAATGTACAGGGAACCAACAGTGAAGGCAAGGAAACCAGGACTCAGATCAAAGGTTTGCAGCAGAAGGAAGAAATAAACATTCAACCAGAACAGAATGAAGAAAAAAGAATTCAAAAAAATGAGGAAAGGCTTAGGAACCTCCATGACATCTTTAAATGTTCCAACATCCAAATCATAGGGGTGCCAGAAGGAGAAGAGGAAGAGCAAGAAATTGGAAACTTATTTGAACAAATAATGAAGGAGAATTTCCCCAATCTGGCAAAGGAAATACTTTCAGGAATTCCAGAAAGCTCAAAGAATCCCAAAGAAGTTGGACCCAAGGAAGCACACACCAAAGCACATCATAGTTACATTACTCAAGATTAAACAGAAGGAGAGAATCTTAAAAGCAGCAAGAGAAAAGGACACAGTTACCTACAAAGGAGTTTCCATAAGACTCTCAGCTGATTTCTCAAAAGAAACCTTGCAGGCAAGCAGGGCCTGGCAAGAAGTATTCCAAGTCATGAAAGGCAAGGACCTACCTCCAAGATTGCTCTATCCAGCAAAGCTATCATTTATAATAGAAGGGCAGATAAAGTGCTCCCCAGATAAGGTCAAGTTAAAGGAGTTCATCATCACCAAGCTTTTATTATATGAAATGTTAAAGGGACTTATCTAAGAAAAAGAAGATATGAAATATGAACAGTAAAATGACAACAAACTCACAGTTATTAACAACCAAACCTAAACCTAAAACAAAAACAAAAACAAACACAAACTAAGCAAACAACTAGAACAGGAACAGATTCACAGAAATAGAAATCACATGGAGGGTTATCAGCAGGGGTGGGGAGGTAGGAGAATGAGGAGAAAGGTACAGGGAATAAGAAACATAAACGGTAGGTACAAAATAGACAGGGGGAGGGTAAGAATAGAATAGGAAATGGAGAAGCCAAAGAACTTATGTGTATATCCCATGGACATGAACTAAGATGGGGGAATGCTAGTGGGAGGTGGGGCAGAGGGGAATGAAGGGGAGAAAAAAATGGGACAACTGTAAGAGTATAATCAATAAAATATACTTAAAAAAAGAAAAGCAGAATTTGGGAAGAGATCATAAAGAAAAAGTGTAGGGGTAGGGAAAGATGGGGGAAGTATACCAAATACAGTCATAAATGAAAAGTTGGTCAGATTAAATGATATACAATTTTAAACATGTACGAGTTAAAAATGTACATCTCTAAAGCAGAAAGTGGAAAGATATTGACAGCAGAGAGAAAAGTGGATTAATATTCCATCATTATATAAAATGCTAATACCAACTAATTAGAAAAAAAACCTGAGACACCAGAGACAGATGGAAAAAGGATGTAACTCGACTGCTGGGAGGTAATTCTTCCTGGGTCTCTTCTGTGTACCCAGTTAGTGAGTCATTGGCTGCCCTTCGTTCCGCAGCATTATCTCTAGGATGTCTATATAGCTATAATCTCTCCCTCCAAAACAAAGGGCAGGTAAGCTTACTATCGTTGAAAAAGATTTGGGTTCCCTAAACTCAGTGTTCCTCTCTGTAATGCAAACCACTTTGTGTGCAGGCATCATCAAACCACTTTGTGTGCAGGCCCTCGCCCTGTTGTTTTGGAATTATAGCTCCAGAATAGCTGCAAAAATACTGATACTCCTGCTACTGCTTTTGCTACTAGAAATAAATTCTCCTTTGTCACTGGTCCAAGCGTCTTGGGTCTTTTAACAGCATCCATTAAACAAGTTAGCTTAAATGCAGAGGAATATCTCAGATCCTTCACAGTTTTTGACACATAATTCACAACTAAACAAATGGGAAAAGTTCAATCACATTGGCATTTTTAAATAATGCAGGTAAAGCAAAAGGTATTGCTATTACACAGTAAATGACAGACTATATATGTGGATGATCGTTCATTACTAGTTGCTTATATACATTCCTTCCCCCCAAAAGCAAAATGCTAGTTTTATAGCACAGAACATTTAAAATCATATTTTCTTCAGGGGAAGGAAGGTACTTCTTGGGTGTGGACAATAATTTTGTATTTGTACTTGACATGTATATTCCATATTACAACATGAGAACTGCCTGGGTAAGGGCTGCTTCCAAACCTGCCTGTCTTTTTTTTTTTCCTGTATTTTTCCCATCACCATTTAGTCCCCCTTACACTCCTTTCCCCCTGCAATGACCACACTGTTGTCCGTGCCCATGAGTCCTTTTTCCCCTTTGCTCAATCCATCCACCCCCTAAAGCTCCACCCACCGCCTTAGCTGTCATCCTGCTCTCTATGAGCCTGTCTCTATTTTGCTGTCTTGACAGAACCAGTCATTGTTCAGGGGAAGAAATCTATGAGAGAAATGAGACATTGGATACAGAAAAAGGAAAGGACAGAATGACAAAGGAATTACTTAGGATAAATCAAAGAAAAGAGACAGTGTAGAAAGATGGAGAACCTATTGGTGAAATGATTATTGAATGGATGCCATAGGTTATACATCTAAATAATATTTAAAACTTGTTTTTAAATTAGAAATACATTGATAGAATATATAATCCTTTAAGTTAATGAAAATAAAAACCAATATTTAGAAGACAGTAGAAACTCTACAGTAAAGCAAACAGGGGAGATAGAAGGGGAACATGATTCAGACAAATTTCAACCTTAGACCACCGTACATAAGGACCATATAAAAAGGCTACCTCCTCTGTGAGTAGCTCTAAGAAAGACATTGAATAGAAGGCTAAAGAATACAAAGAGAACACTCTAGTTGCGCAGCTATTACAGCTTAAGTCAAAGAAGGAGAATTTCTCTGAGTCACAAAAGCTTAAACTTAACCTAATATTAAGACCCACATTTAACATGTTCATACGAGGAGAATAGAAAACCTTTTATTTGGATTAACTCTTACAATGTGTTGTATAAATTCTAAAGGCAATCACACATATAAACACCTGATACTTCTATGTAGTAATAAAACATTTTATCTACTGTATATTCAAAATCAAAAAATTAAATTATACAACAATATAATCACTTTATAAAATAAAAAATGTATTCGTGTTGCAATTTAGGAGTGAGAAGTAGCTTTGGGGAAAAGAAATACTGATGCTGAATAAACTGACAGAATAGGAAACATTCCCCAACTATGAATACTTAATACCTGAAGAAAAGAGAAATGTCTATGTATTTCCTTTATTAATAGAAAGGCAGTAATGATACAAGATTCCTTAAGAATAATTCTTGCTTTACCTCCAGGATATCCCAAATCTGCTTCTATCTAAATGGAGAAAAAAAAAGTAGAAAAATGCAGTGATTTTAGTAGTAGAATAATATATGCCAATCTGTCATTTAATACTAGCATAAATTATTTTCAGAAACTCTTTAGATATTTCAAAACCAAAAGTACTATTTTAAGTGCTCATTATCCCTAAAATAAAAATTATATGATAAGACAAAGCTAAATTTTTTCAAACTCGCTTTTTACATATAATAAAATAGGTGATACGTACAACTTACAACTTCATTAATTGCTTATGTTCTCAATCCATAATGAATTAGCTTGAAAGGATCGAGACAATTTAATTATTAAAGTAAGATTTGTTTACCACATTTGTTAGTGTTGTAATTCTTTGAGAATATTTTATAAATGACAAAGGGTTACATGGTGAATATTACAGGTTTTATAGACCATAGATTGTCACTGCTGCATATTCTTCTTTAAAACAACTTTTATAACAATATAAAGATCTTTTTAGCTCACAGCCTGTTCAAGAACTGGTTGGATATGGCCTGCTGAATATAGTTTACTGACTTCTGGTCTAAAATTTATAGAAGAAAAACCCAAAACCCTGAAAGGCACAGTAGTTTGCCCAAGGCAGTAATCACTTTAGTAGCTGAGTAAATCATAATTCAATGTACTTTATTTATTAAGATTTTTATTTATTTATTTGTAGAGAGAGGGGAAGGAAGGGAGAAAGAGAGGGAGAGAAACATCAATGTGTGGTTGCCTCCTGCGTGCACCCCCACCAGTGAACCTGGCCCGCAACCCAGGCACATGGCCTGACTGGGAATCAAACCAGTGACCTTTTGGTTCATAGGCCCGCACTCAGTCCACCAAGCTACACCAGTCAGTCAGTGCTCAATGTACTTTAGATGAGAGAAATATATTTGACCTTATGCTAACCCCAGAGGTGTATTCAAAACCTTTGAACTCAGAAGAGAGTGCTGTATAAAATCAACATTTACTAAAATTTTACATAAATATTTTATTACCTCAGAGGAGGAAATTATTAATAGTTGGGAATATTGCTTAATGTAGGATAATTTCACATTATTTTATCCTCCCTAACCTTCAATCTTTAAAATGAATTACTATAAAATGTTTCACAACTTACTGTGAAGTACAGGTTATTAATTTGAAATTAGAATACAACAAATTTACTTCCTACAAAATTTAGACAAAATATCACAAATGTCCATCCATTGTTTGACCACAGAACTGAGTAGGGTTAGCAGTATTCTTAAAAATGGCAACTGAGAGGAACATATAACTGCAAAATTGAGAGAGAATTAGAAATCACCAAACCGAAAGAGCCCTATGCAAACAAGTCATAGTTACTGGATGTAGAGATGTCAAATATATTCTAATCTAAAATGCAATTTGATTACAAACATAAGTGAATTTCAATGTTCGGTAAATTTTGGTTTATTTGAGAGCTGACTTCTTTTCTAAGGAAAGCCTTAGCTCTGCTACAAGAGGCTCATCAACCAACAAGAATGTAAAGAATGAGATTTTTTAATTTTATGACAAAATTCCAACTTAGCCACGTCTCTGCCTGGTATCTAGAGCTCACTAAGTGTCCACTACTGGGCTCTGAAAAAATTAAAAATGGAGGAAATTATATTTCCATGAAATAGAAAGACAAGCTATTTGCTAACAACGGGTGGCGGGTGGGCGGGGTGGACATGACAGTCTCACCTGCAGAGCTTCCTCAAACCTCACACTTCCAGCGATGAAAGATCTTGCAGGCGTCAAATTAAAAGAGCTGCTTCGATGCGGGAGTGGCTTCTTCTCCTCCTGCCGGTTAGCTGGGTTGTTTCAGATGGCCTGTATCTTTATTGATACGACTTTCTGCTTATTCTGTCAATTCCATCAATCAACAGAGGTATGCTAAATCTGCCACTAAGATTATGGATTATTCCATTTCTATTTTTAGTTCAGTAAGTTTTTGCTTTGTATAATTTGAAGTTATATTATTAGCTAAATTCAATTTAGAGTTATTCTATCTCCCTGGTAGAATGACCCTTTATCATTTTGATATAGTCATCTGCATTAGCCTGATTCCATTCAGTGGGTTAAACAGTAGAAGTTTAATGAACTTAGTGGACTTAATAAGGAATTCTGATAATCTGGTACAGTGACAGAAGCATGAGGAAACTCAGTACGGCATTCTACAGGTCAGAGAGCACTCAAGAAAGGACGAACATGGAAGGCGTTCAGACCTCTTTGAAGAGGGATAGTTTAGCCCATCGGATGGCAGAAGTTCACTGCATTGCCCAGACTAGAGTTGGTCTGTACTCACTGGGTATGCAGGAAGCAACCATTTGGAGTGCAGGTGGGGACAGGGGATCAGTAACTGGTGGTATGGGTGTGGCAGAGGAAAGTGGGGACCTTGATGGAAGCCCTCCAGACCACAGGCAGGCTGTGTGGGAGCCCGCAGGGAGCCAGAGTGCCAGTGTGGGTAGAAGGCTCTGGAGGTGCTGACTTCCCTGTTGAGAAGGTTACAGAAAGTTTACCATCTGCATTTCGTTGTGTCTGTTTGAAATAATTTTCCCTTTTCACTTAGTCTCTTTTAGTGTAGGTCTGCTGGTGACAGATTCACTCAGGTTTTGTCTGGAAATTACTGTTTGGTCTTCATCTTTAAAGAATATGTTTGCCAGGTATAGATTTCTATGTTGGCAAATATTTTAGCACTTTAAGGATGCCATTACATTGCCTTCTGATTTCCACCACAACTTTGAGAACCAATTTGCTACTCTTATTCTTCTGAAGGTAGTGCCTTGGTTTTTTTTAGCTTCCTTTTCTCTTCTTTAAAGTCTTCTCTTTGTTATTGTTATGTGTCTAATTTTGGTTTTCTTTATATTTATTCTATTTGGGGCTTGGAGAACTTATTGAATTTGTGGCTGGATACCTTTTATCACTTTTGGACAATTCGTGACCATTATCTCTTCAAATATTGCTTTTACCCTACTGCTTCTTTCTCCCTAGGGTCAAACTGCATTCGTGTTAGACCTTTTTACCATTTTGTGTCTGTATCTTTATCATGTCCCATACGTTCAATCTATTTCCTTAAACACATTACACTTATTACAGAGTTTGTGCCTGATAACTGGGTCATCTGTGGGTTTCTTTGTAGCATGCATCTTTTCCCTTTGGGTCCTGTTTCTTGGTATGCCTGGAATTTTTAAAAAAATTCAATGCCGGATATTGGGTTTCAAAAGTTGTACAGATGTTGGAGGATGCCATATTCCTCCAGAAAAGTATTTGCACTATTCTCTACAGTAGGTACTAACTAGGCTTTTGGAAAACAGAAATGAGTAAAACAAAATCCCTACCTTAGAGGAATTTACATCCGGGGGGGGAAACAATAGACAATAACAAATTAATGAATAATAATAAAGTATGCAGTGAAAAAGGGCATGAAGTAAATCAAGTAAGGGGACAGAGGTTAAAAGGTGGTGCATTTAGACTGGGCAGTGATTTTCAACTGGTGTGCTGCAATAATTTTTAAAACATACAATACCTGACTATTTAATCAGGGCCACTGACCTCTCTTCCTTTAGATGGTTAAATTAAAAAAAAAAAAATGACAACAGCCAACACAACAATAGCTGTCCAGTGTAAATTATTTTCTTGTCAGATGGGCAAAAAATATTATTTTTGGTATGCTGCAGAATTTTAGTAATTAGTTATGTGTGCCATGAGATGAAAAATGTTGAAAATCACTGAGACAGGGGGATCAGAAGGTGACATTGGAGCTAAGATTGAATGAAGTGATGGGGAGGAGACAAGAAAATATTTAGGGAAAAAGTGTTCTAGGCAAAGAGAAAAACAAATAAAAAGGCTCTAAGGCAGTGGGGTGCTTGACTTGTTAAGGGAATAGCAAGGAAGCCAGTGTGACTATAGTGGAGTAATCAGTGGGGAGACAGAAAATGATGCCCAAGAAGCAAGCAGGGGCTACATATTAGGATCTTGGAGCCCATACATAGGACTTTATTTACGGGAGTTTGTTCTGTGTGTGATGCATAGCCATTGAAGGATTTTGAGGAGAGGTGTGGTGTACTCTGATGTAGATCTAAAAAGAATCATTCTGCCTTACATGTTCGGAATAGACTGCAGTAGGGCAAGGGTGTCAGCAGGGAGACCAATGAGGGGGCTGGAATTGTGGTAATCTATGCCATAGCTAATGGGGGCTTTTGGTCTGGAGAGGTAGTGGTGGATGTCAGGAAGAGCCATTGGATTTGACACATATTTTTGAAGGTAGAGGAAGCAGATTCCAATAATGGCTTTCATAAGGGTCTGCAGAGGTGGGTTTCCTGACACTTGCATCAGCCCATCCAAAATAAACATACGTTTTGCACCTAGTTTTATAGATTTTTTCTTGAAGAGAATCCCCCCTCTCTACCAATGTATGAGATTCATTTCCACAAAACCCCACTGTGTCCCTGAGGTCTGGGAGAAAAAGACAGTAAAAAATAATGGTTCCTAGGTTCTGACCAGAGTGGCAGGAGGAATGGCAGCACCACTCCTGAGCCATGGTCCCTGGGAAAAAGAACAGTTTGGTGGGGTCTGAAATTCCACTCTGGACATATTCAATAAAGCCTAAACTCTTCACGCTGGCCCTTAAGACATCATCCTGCTCACACAGACTCCCACTGAAACCGAGGCTTCTGTTTGTGGACAATATCAGGTTAGAGTGTCCTTTCCTGTGCTCTCTCTCAAAATGTTATCTTTCAAGACTTTATTTATTTATTTATTTATTTATTTATTTATTTATTTATTTTAGAGAGAGAGGAAGGGAGCTGGAGAGGGGAGGGGGAGATAGAGAGAGAGAGGGAAACGTCAATTTGTTCTGCTTAGTTGTGCATTCATGGGTTGCTTCTTATATATGCCCTGACGGAGATCAAACTCACAACCTTGGCACGTCAGGACGATGCTCTAATCAAGTGAGCTACCCAGCCAGGGCCAAGGTTCACTTTAAATGAAAACTTTTCCATAAGAGTTGACTTCCTCCTCGATATTCCAGGAGTGGAAAACTGGAAGGCCACAGCAGGCCCTGACTAAATTTTTAAAATCAAATGTGAATGTTTTAGACAGGGCAAGCATTCTTCTGTTTGCTCAGTCATCCTCATATTGCCTTGGTCACTGTCACACTTTTATGTGACCTGCGTAGTTCCTATAGCCATTGGACCTTATGACCCATGGCATTCTCAAACCATTTTGCTTATGTCTCTTCTATCACAGTTACACACTGGGTGCTTCATAAATATTTAGTAAATTAATGAAGGTGTAACTGCTGTGTCTGCCACGCAGGTACAATTGTCACCAGCAGCAGTTTGGTAGAGGAAAGAGTTGCATATTTTCATAGTATTCTGTTTTTTTAAAAAGTTATTTTCCTCTTTTGTTCCTTTGCTCTCTTGTTACATTTTTGTATGGAAAATTTAAGTAAAGGAAGAGACTATTACCTAACCTGACTGCTGATTTTCTTTGACATAACTTCAAATTGTTCTCTGAGTTTATTTTGTGATAAAGCAAATATTTCACACTAATACCACCAGAACAGAAGGTAAATTATCTTTCCCTAGGCTAGGGCTATGTGAAATAGTCAGCTTGGTTTCATTAAAAATAAATTAGAATTAAATGAATATTTTAATTATGAAATGTGTGAACAGCTTTTATTAATAAAACCTATTCCTAAATTTAATCCTTAGGTCAGCCCTTAGAAATAAGAATAAAGTGAATACACCCTTCACAAGAATAATGTTTCTAGACCTATTTGCAGTTTACAAATGCAAACAGGAGGCAAAGTCTGAGGGCAGCTCCACGTGGAAGGGCTGTGGCGCAACCAGATGACTCACTGTTTGATTTAGCAGTGGTAATGCAGACCCTTGCCACTTAATTCCCAACTTCCCACCTTTCGTCTAATGAAAAATCAGCTTTGAAAAATTGCTCAACAAACTGCCTTTAGTGAGTCCAAATTTCAAAATGGAGCCCTGACTGATGAAGCCCTTTGAATGCTGGATTTTCCTAAGTTACCACTAGGAAGCAGTCAGTGGAGAGAGGAGGAAAAAATGCACACAGATATTCGCTGATGTGATAGACCGTTTCTTCTCAGTGCGCCACAAAATCTAAGTGAGGCTGTAACAATCAAGCTTTGATTTTTCTCTCACTTCTCTGACTCTTCTTTTCAGAAATTTCTCCAAGGAAGTCTGTGAGGTATCTAGATAAAAAGCATGTAAACTCCAGGTGTCCAACTTATCTCTGGTCTCTGCATAGAGGAGAAGGAAGGTTGTTCCAAGGGCTTCTTGAAAGAGAGAAGAGGATCCTCCTGACCCCACCTACCCCTCATATATCTAACTGTGAGGTTATGGCTGCTCTTTTACATCATCTCTGGGCTCTTTGTGCTTGAGGCCATGACCAAGTGCACAGGGCATCTGTCTCTGCCCAGTACTGCTGACACCCCCTGAACTTTGTTAGCAGACTCATGGATCTAAATGCTTCTCCAGAAACTCTCATTCCAGGCACTAAAGATAGATACATAAAAGGAATCTTTTCAGTTAGCTCATGGCCAAAGGGCAAGATAGTAGGTGTAATAAAGCCCTTACAGGTGTTTAGCCTGGTGCAGAACGGAAGGATCCTCTTCCCAGCTAGAAGGTCTGACATCCTGTGCAGGAAGGAGGCGCAGGTAACATGCTTCTCCACAAGATTCTCCTGGCTCTCCTCCCTGAAGTGTGGAGAACCCATCACAGCTACCAAGACACAAGGCACCCACAGAATATCATCAAGGGGAAAAACACCTGCCCCTCTCAGTGCAAACCTAAAGAGTTCAAGAGAGGGCAGGACCCACAGCCGACCGCACCGCCACCTCTGCTCCCACTGGGCTCCTGAGATGCCCCTCACAGCAATCTCTGCCAACCCCAAGGGGGGCCAAGAGTGTGGAGGAAGCGTTTTCTCTCCTTCACAGTCAGGAGGCTACATAGCTTCTTTCTTCTTGAAGTTAAAAAAATTTGTGTGTGTGTGCACATACATATATATTCACCAGTATATATTGAAACACATAATACGTAGAACATTGAACACATATATGGTATCTAACATATTGAACACAATGTGTTGTACAAATACATATGTTATACACACACGCACATGTGTGTGTACATGTGTGCACATGTATTTAGTAAATTTTGATTTGCATTCATGTCGATGGCCAATGAATTAACCTTTTTATCTTCTACACACAACAGGGTACTCAAATCAAGCAAGATGATGATGCACCACGATCTAACTCAGCCTTTCCCTAGTGGAGTTCTGTGGGAGAGTTATTCCCCACAACCCTAAGACAAGCAGTATATGTACTGAATCACCTCTTCTCTATGCATACACCGTGGCGCTATTATCTTGTCTCTGCATCTATAATGGAACTAGTTTTGTGTCATTCTTAGTACCACCTTGGAAGACTTTAGAAATAGCTACTCACATTATGTTCTGTGCTCTTTCCTCTATCAAAAGTCTGGGCCCTGGATAGTGATGAGCTGCTTTCCACTTAGGGAGTAGAAGATTAAGCAGTAAGAGTGGAAAGAGGCAAAAGAAACAACACATTCTCTCTGCACTGCTGAAGCTGACCCCTCTCCCCTGTACTCTCTCCCCCCGAGGGTGGGAAGGCTTTCTGCCTGGACAGTGAGGCACCACAGTGGAGGAGCACTTGCAACACCTGAGTGTGCGTTTGGGGAGCATCCCAGTTCAGCTGAAAGTGAAGTGTGTCAGAGTTGCTTGCCTAGGGAGGGACTTAAAACCATCCACTTGTGTAGCAGTGTAAAATGCACTTCACTTTGTACATGTGCACATGCTGCCTGTGTAATCAAAATAGCCTAATAAAGATCTGAAAAGCAGCTTTATTAGCTCATGTATTATTAATGCTTCCATGTTTTCTTTGTTTTACGTGCCTTACTCTTGCTCGGCAGCCCTGTCTGGCTGGCAGTGGAGAGGACTGAACTAATGTTTATCATTAGTAAAAAACTCATTCCTTCAATATGTATTATGGAGCTAATATGTTCCAGGCACTATGGGTTAAATGGAATCATATAAATAATGGTAGTTTAAAAGAATTATGATGGTAATAATAACACTAGCAGTCGTTTGTTGCCTCCTTTGAATCCATTTGCCCTTCTACAAGAGTCCTGCGGCTCCCTGCAGATTCACTGCTTGCTCAGGGTGGCCCTGGTTCTAAGGACAGAACATGTGACTTGGCATAAACCATTCCATATACCATGTCTTTCTTTGTCCACAATGATTGGTTCAAAGATGGACATATGACCTAAACTGATCCAATCATAACAAATCTGGGGCCTTGTTCAGAAGCTACTGGAAAAGACTGTGTCTTTTGAGCTGCACTTTAACCTGAGGAAACGTAAGGCTAGAGCTGCCCCTGCAATCACATCACTCTGAAGGAGCAGCCGGGAGCCTGGGGCTAAATGGAGGCTGAGAATGACGCCGAAACATGAAGCAGCAAAGTAGAGATAGAAGGAAATTGCGTCCTAATGACATGGTTGAGACACTAAATTCAGCTCTGCCTGAAGCCAGCCCAGCCCTGGGCCCAGAACCGGTAAGTGCACTTTTTGTCTTAAGCCCATTTGAGTTTGGTTCTATGTCACTGGACACTAAGAAAGAACTCATACAAACAACAATAGTGATAATGCAGAGACAGTGGGGGGAAGCCAATGAAAATTTTATGGGAAGAGAAAAGTGATATTCAATACTAAGACTATAGATTTTATAGAAACCTTGCCTTGACGGAAGCAAAGCAGAACAAATGAACTAAGTCCCAGGGACATCACTGAGAACTTTTGGCTCATTATATTATGCACATGGAATTCCCCTTGGCCCCAACAGGGCACGTGAAACAAAAACCATACATAAGATACTAAACTCCTCAGGCTCCAGAACAGCAAGCCACTTTCCTGGAGGAAACCCCAGGACGAAGAGATTTTTTTAAAAGCTAGATTCAGAAGCTTTGTACAACCAACAGAGAGAGAGGTATTTCTCTCAGGTACTTACAGTCAAGACTACATATAGCCCTAAGCAATCACGTCAAAATGATAAATAAGAAAAATTATCTTTAAGAGTCAGAAGTGTTGAAGATCAGAGACTAAGTACAATTTTTTATGTCTCTAAGTGTAGGCACAAGGAAGGATTGCTTGGTGTGAAGGTAAATAGACTATTATTTGGGCAGCCACTATGTTAAATCAAATTGTGTTCAGACTCTTCCCGGTTTTTAACCACTGAAATGAAATTCAGACGCGCTGTCCCTCTTCCTTTGCGGCACCCTCATGCATCACGCAGCTCAAGGAAAGGCCTGGAGCTCAGCTGGTTATTTACTATCTTCTCTATTTACTTACTTTTTTTTTTAAAACTCCCAATTCCAAAGTTTTGCTAGCTAGGACAGTGCTTATCAATTTTTTCACTTGGTAAATTTTCCCAAGTAATGAGAAAAGCCAAAAACTGGAAGAGAACTTTTCTCCTGGATTCTAAGACTCCTAGAGGTTTCCTAAACTGCACTGTATTATTTGCCACAAAGTAGAGATTAGGACCCTGGGTGAAGGGGGTGGGGGAGTCTCTCCACTGAGAAGTTAACACCTGCCTTCAAAAACCATACTGTGGTTTATTTTGTAAGCCATTTTTGTGTATTATTCTATTTTTATTTTGTGTATTATTCCAAGGACAGCCAATCTCATCCCTTAAGGATGGGCACTTTGCCTTTTAAAAATCAAATTGCTGAGTGTTTTCTACATTATTCTCTGGACAGTACCTAGCCCCTTAAGAACAGTGTGGCCGATTGTGTTTTCCAAAGTTGGACACGAAAATATCTCTGGCACTGGCAGAGTGACCTTGGCACTCCCACTTCAAGAACTAGAGTTCATTTTTCCATTTCTTCACTCCCCACCCCCCCCGCCCTGCCTTAAACATAGGCCGGCACTGACTGCTTTGACCAAGAGAATATGATAGATACACTGTGTCAATTCTAGGTGTAGCCCATAAGTGTTAATTGCCTGCCCTTGAAGTCCAGCTACCTTGTGTGACTAGTCTGAGATCAGCATGCTGTGAAAAGCCCTGAGTCCTGCAGAGAGGCCCAGGATGGTGAGACAAGGCACCATGTGGAAAGAGAGAGGGGACAAGGAGCCAGGGGTTGAATGAAGGGACTATCTTGGGCAACCAGCCCAGTCTACTCTTCAGTGATTCCAGTGCCAGCTACTATCTAACTGCAACTGTATGAGAGACCCCAAGGAGGAAGCCCCCAGCTGAGCCCAGTCAACCCCCAGAACCATGAAAGATAGCAAATTGCTGTTTTAAGCTACTAAGATTTGGGGGTGTTTTGTTAGATGCAATAATAGATACCTGGAACAGATGGGTAATTGGCCAGTCTGGGCATCCCTTAAAGTACAGGGGATGTGGTAGATGCTAAAAACAATTCTGAACACATTACGACAACTACCATATTAGCTGGAGGTCTTCAGAGCAAGCAGCAGAAGCTAATTCTGGTTCAGTGAATCAATCAAGTTTTTGAAAGGACAGTGGGTAAGTCATGAATTGTAAAAAAGTCTGAAGATTTGGCTTCGGGCTAAGCGGAAAGTAAGAACACCAAAGCCATGGCCCAGAGTGTTCTGGGGAGGAAAGTCCTGGCATGACCACCACAGAAACGACAGAGCACTCCTGGCCCTTGGTTTCAGTGTCACTAGTTCCCAGGTCAGAGTCTTGGCATAGGGGGCCCCGGTAGGCAGGGCCTGAGCCTAGGCCTCTGCCCTGATTGCAAGGGGGGCTGGGAAAATGAGTGTCCAGCATTTTCAGACTGCATATTGAGAGGTTATCTTCGTTTCTTCAAAGTCATTAGGGTAAGGGTGACTTCCCCAAGGACAGAAGTTTAGAAGTTGAGAAGGCAAAGTGAATTGCAAGAATCCACCACTGCTACCAAGAATCAGAACGTGTGTGTGGTGTATGTGTGTGTATGTTTTGCATTATGCAATTTCTGCTTTATCACAATATCTGTCTTCCTCATAAACATAGTATTCCACAAAGTTAGTACTAAAATTAGCTTTCACACTAAAACTGACAGGGTTTATGGAAAAATAATATTAGGAGCATATCTCTTAAAAATTGATACAAACTGGTAACCAGGGCATTAACAAAAATAACGATCCTGGTAAAAATATTAGAACAGTAAAAAAAAAAAAGTTAAATTCCTAATTAATAAATACTATAGTAAATCTAAAATTTTTACTTGAAAAAATTAAAAAGTGAGTGTACCTTGATAGAAGGGGTGCAAGGGAGTGTGAGGCTCCTGAGTTATGGTGGTTAGGACATCACACCCAAAGACTGGGGAAGGTCAAGTCATATGATAAACACTTTCTGGATGGAGCAGTGGATCAAATTGAGCCAATATAATAAGGGGTGATAGACATAGCAGACATTACTGTAGACCTCACGCCTGTCATATTCAGCCACTGATACTCATGGAGGGAAACATTAGCATGCTAGTGAAGTCCATCAGGACTTCCATGTTACATGGCATTATTCCACTGTTTACCAAGCACATCCGAGAACATTCATGTTTACAAAGCATGCCTTTAGTAGAACAGAATGTCGTGCGTGTATACGTTCACACAACCTTTGGATACTAGGTGTTATTCTCATTTCATAAATGAGGAAATCGACATTCAGAGAATGACAAATGTGACCTACTTCAATAAGATAGTGTTGAGATTTGAAGCTTGTACTGTCAGGTTTTAAGATCAACACTTTTTCTACCCTGTCTTGCCACTTACTAGGGAACCAGCTTCTTCTTTTAGAAAGTTAGACCCACATCTCCAAGTTGGTAAGTGGCCATGACCTTGGAAGAATGGATTGCATAGTTGGCATTGTCTCTCAAACTAAAGATTGGTTCATGTTGATTTTTCTCCAAAGTGGAGACTTGGTTCCTTGGACCATCCAGCAACTCCACCTCAGCCCACTCAGAGCTGGCTTCAGGAATCTGTGAAATCCTGCAGTGACTTTCTACTTTCTGCTTTCACTCAGAGTTCAGATGACTGTTGCAGAAGTTCAACTGTGTTTTCCAAGGGCAGTTTCTAATCTCTTTGAATAATATGATATTTTTCTTGCAAAACAAAAATTTCTCACTTCTCACAAACATTAATGGAGAGAAAACATTTCTGATGTAATAAGCACAGATTCCTGCCAATTTCTTCCCTGTTTTTAATTTTGCAGTGTGCAGATGATGGTTTATTGAGTTGTACACTTGAAACCTGTCTGGTTGTGCAAGCGAATGTCACCCCAATAAGATCAATAAAAAAATGAAAATGCCTGAATAGGAATATGCCAACAAGTGGGTCAACTTCAGTCTCCTGCAACTGAAGAAGGCCAGCAAATACTTCACAGTTGATCACCCTTCAAGAATGAGGTTCATCAAATCAGGGACTGAGATGTGCACAAGGAATGAGAGGTTAAATGGACACAAGCTGGCGACCAGACTCAAAATTCTTTGAGGACACCAACCTTTTGGCCATGTGGATTTAAAGAGAATTATTAACCCATGTTTCCTAACAATAGCTACTTGTACACTTGAGATATGTTCACAGGAGAGGATGTGGGATGTTACCACCAGATGAACCCCCATCATTTAGCAAGTAAGGGCGATGAGTCATTTAGTGCATTATTTCTGCGTTGCACTAAACAATCCACTCAGGGGTTCCCAGAATTGATGTACCTTCTTAACATTTAACTTACTGTTCTCAGAGCAGTGGGAGAACCCCCGCCTCTCTAAGAACATAAGTGTGCACAGCATCACCTGGAGGGCTTGTTAAAATAAGATGGCTGTGCCTTCCCCCAAAGTCTGGGACACACCTGAAGAATTTGCATTTCTAAAACTTCCCAGGTTATTCTTTGAAGACTAGTGTCCTAGAGAAAGGCTTGTCATCAGGAAGAATATGGCCCCATTTTGTTCCAATGGCAAATCTGAGGTCAATTTTCTTTAAGTTTCTAAGAAATCAGTGGATTTTCAAAGAAATCATATTTTTCAGTCATACATATTTCTTTGTATGTAAGCTGTTTGTCTTTGTCCTAAAGAAGTCCTTTTGGTTTTGATTATTTCAAAACATGGAAGAGACTGGAACATGGTGGCGGAGTAGGTGGAAGCTGAGCCCACTTGCTCATGCCCCCAGCAGGGATTTTTGGCTAATCTTCTGACAAGTGACCTGAACAATCAGTGGAATCTCAGCTGATAGGAATTTTTACAGCCAAGGAGTACAGAGGATGCTTTGCATTGTTCAGTGATGAACCATGCCTGGGCCTTGTGCTGATAAAAAGTCATCAGGGTAGAAAGTGAGGACCAGCCAAGCCTAAAAGAAAAGCCACAGACTATGGATCTCTTGTAGCCTTGAGCAGCCTGCCTAAAGCTAGATTGGTACATCATCTGACACAACCAGAGATGGGTGCAGCAGAAGACAGTACACTAACACTCAACTCTGCTGAAACAAATTCCACCGTGTTATTTTTCATTATCTCAGTTATTTTTCTCCTGCATGGCTTTTAAACATTTTTTTCTTTTTCTTCAATTTTGTTCCTATTATTTCACTATTTTTTGTCTTACTTTTATTTCAATTTTTATATTTTACTCTTCTCTTCTGTTACTCCATTTTGCTTTCTCCCTTCCCTTTCTTATTTTTGTTTTAAATTTTATTTTTTCCCTTTCTATGCCTTGTTTCTATTCCTCACTTACTTATTTATCCTCCCTCCATCCTCTTAAAACCATTTTTCTTTCATTAGTCCTTTCACATTCTTTTCCCCTTTCTTATAATATCCTTATTCTCTTCCCACCTCTATTAATCTTTGCTTATTTGTCATTGATGTTGTGATTGTTGTTGCATTTCTTCAACTTTATTGCTAGATGTTCACTATTTTTTATTTCAAATCTCATATTTTAATGTTCCCATGTCCTACTTCATTTTACCTCTTCCTGCCCTTTCTTATTTTCATTTTAAATTTTATTTTTCCCCTTTTTTAGCCTTGTTTCTAATCTTTACTCTTATTATTTCTCTCTCTTCTACCCTCTTATAATTATTTTTCTTTCCTTTAAACATTTCATGATATTTTTTCTTTCCTTTTTCTTTTTTTATAATATTATTATTCTCTTTCCACCTTTATAGTATTTGCTCAATTGTTGCTGATATTGTGGTTGTGGTTGGGGATATTCTTTCTGGTATGGGTTTTGTTTGCTGGGTTTCTGTTTTGTTCTGGCAGCAGCTGTACAACAATATACAAGATGTGGTTGGGGACTATAAATCTCAGTCAGCTAGCAGGATGGGAGAGCCCACCAAAGAACAAGCTAACAACAACCAAAACTCGATTACAACAAGAGAGTTATATAAACTTTATAAAGGGCATCCCTAGAGCACCCAGCTGAGGAGATCAAGGAGACCACACCACTGAGTCCCACAGGTCTTCTACCACAGAAGGCTGCCCCATGAAGACAAGGAGTCAAAGCAGATCAATCTAATATGCAGAAACAAATGAAAAGAATCACCTAATAAGGGGAGATAGAGAAACAATACCCAATCAAAAGGAAAGGAGGAATCCCCAGAAAATGTGCTAAATGAAATTAAGGCAACCAATGTAATGTTCAAAGTAATGTTTATAGGGATGCTTAAGGAACTAGTGAGGACTACAAGGAACTTTATGGGAGCTACTAGGAACTTAGTAAGAACTACATCAGCATGAAAAAGGACATGGAAACTGTGAATAAGAACCAGAAGGAAACGAAGAATAAAGTATCTGAAATTAAGAACACACAACAAAGAATTAAAAGCAGGCTACATGAAGCAGAGGATCAAATCAATGAGTTGTAAGACAAGGTAGAAAAGACACCCAATCAGAGCAACAAAACAAAAAAGATTAAAAAAAGAATGAAGATAATTTAAGAGAGTCTCAGGGCAACATGAAATGTAATAATATTCACATCATGGGGATACCAGAAGGAGAAGAAAAGGAGCAAGGGGTAGAAAACCTGTTTGGAAAATGACAAAAAGCTTCTCTAACTTGACAAGGGGCAAAGTCAAGTTGACAAGTTTAGGAAGCACAGAGGGACCCAATCAAGATGAACCCAAAGAGGCCCACTCCAAGACACATCATAATTAAAATGGCAAACTTTAAAGAAAAAGAGAGAATCTTAAAGGCAGCAAGGGAGAAATAGCTAATAACATATAAGTGAGCTCTGATAAGGCTATCAGCTGATTTCTCAACAGAAACAATACAAGCCAGAAGGGAAGGGCAAGAAATATTCTGAGTAATGAAAAGCAAAGGCCTGCAACCAAGACTACTCCATCCAGCAAGACTCTTATTTAAAATAGAAGGTGAAATAAGGAGCTTTCCAGACACACACAAAAAAAGGCTAAAAGAGTATACCTCCACCAAACCAGCACTGCAAGATATGCTAAAGGGACTGCTGTAAGAAGATGAAGAAATAGAGAAGGAGAGAAAGGAGCACAGGTATGAAGGAGAAAAATGGCAATAAACAAACACCTATCAATAATAGCCTTAAATGTAAATGGATCAAATGCTCTAATCAAAAGATGGAGGGTAGCTGAAAGAATAAGAAAACACAACCTGCATATATGCTGCCTACAAGAGACCCACCTCAGAACAAAAGATGTACACAGGCTAAAAGGGATGTGGTGGAAAGTAAATATTCCAAGCAAATGGACATGAAAAAAAAAGCCGGTGTAGAAGTACTTACATCAGAAAAAATAGACTTCAAAACAAAGGCTATAACAAGAGACAAAGAAGGTCACTACGTAATACTTAAGGGAGTAGTCCAACAAGAGGATATAACCCTTGCAAACATATATGTACCCAACATAGGAGCACCTAAATATATGAGGAAAATATTGGAGAACTTTAAAAAAGAGATTTACAGCAATACAGTTTTCATAGGGGATTATAACACTCCACTTTCAACAATAGATAGATTGTCCAAAAAAAAAAAAAAAATGAACAAGGATACTATGGCTTTTAATGACACTCTATATCAAATGGATTTAATTGATAGTTACAGAGCATTTCACCCCAAAGAAGCAAAATATACATTCTTTTCAAACACACATGGATCATTTTCAAAGATAGACCACATGACAGGACACAAAACAAGCCTCAACAAGTTCAAGAAAATTGAAATCATATCAAGCATCTTCTTGGATCACAATGGCTTAAAGCTAGAACCAACCTCAAGAAAAAACTCAAAAACATTCAAATACATGGAGACTTAATAACACATTATTAAATAATGAATAGGTTAACAATGAGATCAAAGAAAAATCTAAAAGTATCTGGAAACAAATAAAAATAAACACACAACATCCCAAAATCTATGGGACACAGTGAAGGCCGTTCTGAGAGAGAAGTTCATAGCAATATAAGCCTACCTAAAGAAGATAGAAAAATCTCAAATAAACAACCTAACCCTACATGTAAAAGAACTAGAGGAACAGCAACAAAGAAAGCCCAGAGCAAGTAGGAGGAAGGAAATAAGCAAGATTAGGGCAGAATTAAAATGACACAGAGACTAAAATTAATTCAAAGGATCAGTGGATCCAGGAGCTGGTTCTTTGAAAAGATAAACAAAATTGATAAACCTTTAACCAGACTCATCAAGAAAAAATAAGATAATACCCAAATAAATAAAATCAGGAATGAAAGAGAAGTAACAACTGATATCACAGAAATATAAAAGATTGTAAGAAATTATTATGAACAACTACATGCCAAGAAATTGGACAACCTGGGTGCAATGGACAAATTGCTAGAAACACACAACCTTCCAAAACTGAGTCAAGAAGAAGCAGAAAGCCTGAATAGACCAACAACAACTAGCAAAATTGAAGCAGTAATCAAAAAACTTCTGGCACACAAAAGCCCTGGACCAGAAGGCTTCACAGGTAAATTTTACCAAGCACTCAAAAGAAGAACTAATTCCTATCCTTCTCAAGATATTCCAAAGAATTCAAGAAGAGGGAAGACTCCCAAACTCTTTTTACAAGGCCTGTATTATCCTAATTACAAAACCAGGTAAAGACACAACAAAGAAAGAAAAGTACAGGCCAATATCTGTAAAGAACATAGATGCTAAAATCCTCAACAAAATATTGGCAAGCCGGATCCAAGAAAACATTAAAAAAGTCATACACCCTGATCAAGTGGGATTCATCCCAAGGATGCAAGAATGGTACAATATTTACAAATCAATAAATGTAATATACCACATAAAATAAAGGACAAAATCACATGATCATATCAATAGATGCAGAAAAAGAATTTGATAAAATCCAGTACCCACTTATGATAAAAACACTCAGCAAAGTGGGAAAGAAGAAGCACACCTCAACATAATAAAGGCCATATATGAGAGATCTACAGCCAACATCATCCTCACTGAGCAAAAACAATGGGCTAAAAGCTTTGCTCTTCAGTTCAGGAACAAGACAAGGGTGTCTGCTTTCACCACTCTTATTCAGCATAGCACTGGAAGTTTAGCCACAATGATCAGACAAGAAAAAGAAACAAAAGGCATCCAAATTGGAAAGAAGGGAGTAAAAATACCATTATTTGCAGGCAGCCACTGTGGAAAACAGCATGGAATTTCCTCAGAAAATTAAAAATGGAACTGCCTTTTGACCCAGTGATTCCACTGCTGGGAATATACCCTAAAAATCCCCAAACATCAATTCTAAAGAACTTACATACCTCTATGTTCATAGCAGAGCTATTTACAATAGCCAAGTGTTAGAAACAGCCTAAGTGCCTATCAGTAGATGAGTGGATTAAAAAATTGTGGGACAATGAGGAACCATCTCACACCAGACAGAGTGGCCAACATAAACAAATCAACAAACAACTGTTGGAATGAATGCGGAGAAAAGGGAACCCTAGTACATTGTTGGTGGGAATGCAGACTGGTGAGGCCACTGTGGAAAACAGTATGGAATTTCCTCAGAAAACTAAAAATGGAACTGCCCTTTGACCCAGCAATTCCGCTGCTGGGATTATACCCTAAGAGCCCTGAAACACCAATCCAAAAGAACCTATGCACCCCAATGTTCATAGCAGCACAATTTACAATAGCCAAGTACTGGAAGCAACCTAAGTGCCCATCAGCAAATGAGTGGATCAAAAAGCTATGGCACATTTACACAATGGAATTCTATGCAGCAGAGAGAAAGAAGGAGCTTATACCCTTTGCCACAGCATGGATGGAACTGGAGAGCATTATGCTAAGTGGAATAAGCCAGGCGGTGAAAGACAAATACCATATGATCTTACTTATAAGAGGAACACATGAACAAAATAAACTAATGAGCAAAATAGAACCAGAGATATGGAAACATGGAACAGACTGACAGTTGCCAGAAGGAAGGGGGGAAGTGGGGGAAGGGTGGAAAGAAGAGGACAGGATTAGTCAAAGACTATGTATGAATGACCCATGGACATGAACAATGGTGTGGGAATTGACTATGGGAGTAGGGGGGGTGTTCTTGGTGGAGAAGGGCAAAAAAGGAAAAATGAGGACAACTGTAATAGAATAAACAATAATAAAAAAGAAGTGCAGACTACTGGGCCCTATTCCAGACCTACTAAATCAGAGACTGCATTTTAACAAGATTCCCAGATGATTTGTGTGCACATTAACACTTAAGGAGCACTGCCTAAATCAGGAGTCTACAAACTCTGCAGCCTGTGGGGCAGATCCAGCCTGTGTTTATACATAAAGTTTTATTGGAACATACACACACACACACAAAAGAAAGATGGAGAAGAACAGATCTATTTCCAGTGACTCAGAAAAACATTTTTTCTGCTTGTGTTAAGTAAGCGCTAATAGGCCTGACATATTTTCATTTGCGTGTGTTTCATAGAGCTAGTTTGTTTCACTGGTGCACATAATATATTCATGTCCACAAAATCATTAATAAAAGCATCTCATAAGAATTCTAAATGGTATTCTTGCTTTATCTATCATTTCATTTCTGGAAGTAGTTCAAAGAAAATATCAGGCATCTTATCACTTCACCCCTACATACTTCAGCATACACCTTTAAAAAATGGTGGACATTATTACATAACTCCAATGCCAAATATTAATAACTCCTTGGTATCATTTAATAGCAGTCCATCTACAAGTTTCCCTAATTGTCTCAATTGCCCTCGCAGTTTGTTGTAATCAGGATCCAAATAAGATCCATTTATTGCACTTGGTTACTACATCCCTCAAATATCTTTTAATATAAAGCAGCTCCTCCTCCTCCTCCTCCTTCTTTCCCTTACTTTTTAATCCTAGTGATGTATTGCAGAAAAACAAGGCCAACTCTCTTGCAGAACATGTCATGATCTGCCTCTGACTGTCGCTTCCTGGTAGGATCATTTAACTTCGTTTCTTTACCTGTGCATTTCTTACAAACTGGAAGTTAGATATACAGGATTGATTCAATTTAGGTTAAACATTTTTTGGCAAGAATATGTGATAGATGATGCTGTGCTTTTACTAGTACACCATACCAGGAAACACTTGTCTGGTTGTCCTACTCTTAGAGATGCCAAATTTCATCAGGTAAGGCCTGATGGGTGCAGGTAGGGCCATCTTGATCCCTCCTTTCTGAAATTTCCCATCAACCTTTTGTGTAACAGTTTCATCTGCAGATGATCAATAGGCAGGGCTTCTGCATCCCCAGATAGATGCCAATGGGCTGAAACCAGAGTTTCTTTCATTGCTGCTGTCACCCCCTCTCCTCTTCCTTGACGCAGCAGAGTGCAGTGTAGGGGAGTTGATGTCAATCAGCTCAGGGCAGTGGGAGTGTTTCAGGGCTGGGGTGCTCCCATTTTGGAAGGTGACTTTCCAGTTCATTCTAAACTTCCCATGAGCCCTGCTTTAAATGTTCCCAGATGGTGGGCAGTGTTACTGAAGAAAGAATGTTGAAGTTCAGAATGTTATCTCATAGTATTTACTAGAACATTGGAAACTGGAGAGGTGTCCATGCCTGGCTGTTTACTTCATAGGCTTTGCATGTCCAGAAAACATTTCTGTGTGAAGAATCTCTCAGAATATTCCTGTCTGCTCAGGCACAGTATTTCTTGTTTCTCACCATGCACTTGGAGACCCCTCACTTCCCTCTTTATTGCACAGCGGCCTTTCCATTTCTTTCCTTTCCTTAACAACAGAGGGGCTAATATTTCTCTTATCATTTTTCATTTCATGAAATTCCAGACTACCTTATGTCAAACTGTCATTTTTATGTCATGATGTCAATTCTCATATTAAAAAAATAGCTTCTCTAGAGATGCTCTGACTGTAACTGACCTGAAAAGACAAGTTTTATAACTCAAAAGGTCAAAGAGGCATCTCATTTTCTTACAGTATTTTTACTTGTGGGTCACACTGAACCTATTCTGGAGGACAGAACTGGGTGTACAGTAAGATGGTCGGTCCAGATTGAATACTGAATAGAGGAAACATGCATTGGCCATGACCTTTGGCCCTCTACCCTTCCTCCCTCACCACTAAATGGTTATTACCTGCACATATTGCTGCTTTTGATTCTCCAGTCCCATCATCAAGGCAGAGGACTGTTTTTTTAAAATTTTTATTTTCATCTGCACTGCAGACACTGAAGCACAGTAGTTTCCAGCAAGCAAATTGGGCACAAAAAATAGTCTTCTTCAGATGAGTGGGTGATGCTTGCCTGCATGAGAGTGATTTGCAGGAGGCCTGTCATAAGAGGAAAAGACTTATGGGCAGAAGTCAATCTTCAGGCAAATAGACTAAAGAAAGCTCTTGTCACTTCAGACAACCTGAAGGAGAATGCCTCTAGGGTCCAGGATGTTACCTTCTCAATTCCTTTTCTACTCAGTGTCTCCTCCTACTCCTTGCAAAAAGTCGTAACTCTCCAACTCACTAGGTATTGCCTGGGTCTAGGATGATGGTGGAAAAGAGGATGGTGGACCAGGTGAAGAAGAAACCTTACATTTAGGATCTTGGGTCCTTCTCCCTAACCTCCAGCCTGGGGCTCTTGCTGAAGGTCGGCCTTCCACTTGAACTAGATTATTGCTCTCCAGGTCCTGGGAGAATAGGACTGGGCCCAAAGAATGCTGAAAGCCTATCCCTTCCTCGTCATGCCTAGAGTAAGGGCCACACCTCTGTTCTCCCTGAATCCTTGGAGATTTTTTGTTGCTCTTTTTCCTTAGTAACAGCAGCCATCCCTTTAGTCAAGGCCCGAGGGGCCACTTTACTTTGGGGAGAGGCTGGGGAGCACAAGTCCAAGGCTTTAGAGAAGGAGAAGGGAATCGGGTCAGGCTGCATGCAGGGAAAGCTGCTTCCTTCCCTCAGCCTATTCTGCAGGGTAGTGAGTGGGTACAGGCTGGGGGCGGTTGGCACATGCCCTGGAGAAGCAGAGAGGTGTGCTCCCACGCAAGGCCTTAGACTGTCTGGTCCCTTTTTCTTCTACTCACTCTGGATCTCTGGACTCCTCTCTTTCCTGCATCCTCTACTGCCTGCTCCATGAAAAGACACAAATCTCCTCCAAGGAGTGCTGATGAATCCAGGCTGGTTCGGCCTCCCCAGACATCCCCAAAAGTAAGCATTACCCTTTAGGGGCAGAAGGAGACTCACCCCTGCTCAGTGACTTGCTTGGAATAGAACTGGGCCTTGGGCCCGTATGATCAGCCCAGAATCCAAATGACATGAGAGCTGGTTGGGCCTGAACTTGGAGTGGCATGAGCTGCATCCTCGTGACCAAGTGCATGCTGAGCCGTGAGGGCAGCTAATAACCTACCTTACTGGAAGAAATAGATTTGCTGATATAGCAAAGTTGAGCTGCCTTTTTGCTAATGAATTGTTACATGAGCCTATCAAGAAATGCCAAGCGCTTTCCAGTTGACCAAATTTTCCTTTGTCTGTGCTGAAACCTCCTGGAGATAAAATAAAATCCCTGAGCAGTCTTTACAGTTTGTTTGATATAAATCATCACATACAACCTGCTTTCAAGCTGCTGCTGTGGCTGAATGATCCTCTGCAGGTACAGGACCCGAGTGCAGGCTCTGCCTAAAAAGGGAAGTAGGGCTCTGGGCAAGGGCCACACATGTGGTCCCATGTCTGAAATGGGTGGACTGCTTTACCTTTAGGATGTTTAATTTTAATTTTCTCAAAAAAAATTCCAAGATCATTTTATATTGTTGTAATATCCAATTTGTAAGAAACAAAAGGTATATTTGACTTTACACCGCTCCTGCCATTGTTGGGGAGATGGGGGAAAGAGGATCAGCGCATGTATAGGCTGCAGACTAGTCAAAAGGATGCTATATGGAAGAGAGAACAGTGCATTTTGTGTTTTTCCAAAAGCAAAACAAGGCAGGCAAGTTACAAAGGGTAAAACATTTTATCTTCATATAAACAATTTTTTTAATTTGATAAAATATAGATAAAAATAAAACCACTTTAAGCATTTTTAAGTGTACAATCAGTGGCATTAAGTATTGGGTTGGCCAAAAAGTCTGTTATGTTTTTTTCCATAAAATAAAAGACACAATTTTCATTTTAACCAATAACTTTATTGATTTGGATATCCTGAGTATGTTGGCTATCTCCTGCTATTGGCTTCTGGTGGGTAGAGGCCAGGGGTGCCACTAAACATCTTCCAATGCATAAGACAGTCCCATGGCAAAGAATTATTTGGACAAAATGTCAATAGTACCAAGAAACTTTGCAAACCACTTTTGACACAGGTAATGATTTAAAGAAATAGTGTGATGTTTTCTGTCTATGTTGGAGCATGTGTCAGAATTTTCTCCCTTCTTCTGGCTGAGGAGTATTCCATTGTATGCACCCACCACACGTTTTTAGCCATTCACCCACTGATGGACGTGGGGACCGTCTCCACCTTTGGCAATAGTGAATACGCTGCCATGGACATGAGCGCACAAGTATCTGTCTGGGTCCCTGCTTTTAATAATTCTTTTCTTTAAGGTGCTTAAAATATTTTTAATGAGCTAAACCAGATGAAGGATC
This sequence comes from Desmodus rotundus, assembly GCF_022682495.2. Lineage (NCBI taxonomy): Eukaryota > Metazoa > Chordata > Mammalia > Chiroptera > Phyllostomidae > Desmodus > Desmodus rotundus. The sequence goes on from NC_071387.1 coordinate 148,062,122, forward strand.
TGTCTGCTCTTGAAAATTTGTTCCCTCATATAGAGCTAATTAAATTCCTGTAAATGCCTGGAAGGATAGGACTGGGCCCTAAGAATGCTGAAGGCCTATCCCTTCCTCGTCATGTGTAGGCTAAGGGCCACACCCCTGTTCTCCCTGAATCCTTGGAGATTTTTTGTTGTTCTTTTTCCTTAGTAACAGCAGCCATCCCTTCAAAGACCTCCTAGAAGAGGTTCCATCTCTGAGTAGTATATTTGAGGCATCGGTGAATCCTAAACCTGGCTTCACATCAGAATCACATGCATGGCATCTAAATATTATGGATGGCTAGAAATCTGGTATATACGACACTAGCCAAGTGGTTATACTTAACAGCACCGATGTCGAGACAAATGACATCATGTGTCTCCAATATGACGCATGTCATCTATGTAGCACCCCTGCCAAAAATGCTCAACCTAAATCTAATCACAAGGAAACACACACTCACACTGAAGTACATTCTGCAAAACAATAAAAATGCCAAGGTAATTAAAGGCAAAAAAAAGAAAAAGAAAAAGTTAGAAACTGTTCCAGGTTAGAGGAGACTGAAGGGACATGAAAATGAAATGTATTGAGGATTCTTAATTGGATTCAGGATTTAAAAAGCAACTATAAAGGACATCATTGAAACAACTGGGAAAGTCTGAATATGGACTGTTAGATAATAGTATTGTAACAATGGTAAATCTCCTGAATATGATCATTGTATTATGGCTATTTATGTAAATATCTTTGTTCATAGGATAAAAATGTGGAAATATATAAAATTGAAGAGAAATTATGCTTGCAACTAATTTTCAAGGGTTCAAAGAATAAATGTGTGTGTGCATGTAGCTATATACATTTGTACAGAAAGATATAAATATATATAAATGTGGGGAATGTTAATAACAGTGAACCTAGGTGAACCTGTCATAAATATAGTTATTAATTGAACTCATCATGAAATGTTTACATTGGGTTGAAAGTTCTAAAATAAACAGGGAAAGAAAGACAGTAACTCGAACCCACCCGAGACCTTCAGAAACTGCAGCTCCTGGGGCAGTGACTAGTATTTTTGTTGACTCTCTCAAGCAATCCTGGAGTGGCTAGTCGTGCACCAATCTGCAAACCCATATGTGTGACCCACTAAGCTAGATCCCTCTTTAGGTACCTCTCTACTGGGATTCTGTGATGTTCTTGAGAGCAGGATTTCTAAGCAGTGGGGAAAGATGGATCATTCGATGTCCAATGGGCTAATGATTAGAACAAAAAGAGATCTGAATGCCTACCTTATCCCAAAATAAGTAGCAGATGAGTCAAATATTTAAATATAAAAATGAAAACACAAAAGCAACTTAAAATATGAAATAATTTCTTATTTAAATCTTGAAGGTCTTTGAAGAAATGGAAAAGGTCTTTCTAAGAAAGACACAAAACCTTGAAACATAAACTATTAAAAAATTTATCTATATTTCTCTGATTGGCTGTTCACTCATATGTGGAATCTAGTGAACAAACTGAACTAACAAGCAAAATAGAGACAAACTCATATATACAGAGCAGGATGACAGCTAAGGGGGAAGGTAGGTTCAGGGGTGGAGGGATTAAGCAAAAAGGAAAGGATTCATAGACATGGACAGCAGTGTGGTGATTGTCGGGGAGGAGGGGAGTATAAGGGTACTAAATGGTAATGGAAAAAATACAATAAGAATTTTTTTAAAAAGAAAATAATTTCTCTACATAAAAATAAAAAATATTTCTTCATGGCCAAAAATACTTCAAAGACAGACAAAAGACAAGCTACAAATGGGAACTAATATTAACAAAACAGATGGCTAAAGCTAATTTACTCAATACACAAGTTTACAAATTAAAAGGAAATAGCAGTTCCCCAAACCAATGGGAAAATGGACAAAGCATGTAAGGAGAGAGTTAACAGACAAAGACACACAAATGCCTCTTAGACATACTAAAAAGTTTGCCAGCTGTTACCCATAATAACACAAGTGGACATTTACATTAAACAATATTACTTTCACTTTCTTAGATTGACAATATTCCAAAATTTAACACCACACAGTATGGCAAGGGCTGTGAGGAAACAGGTGATTTCATGCATTGCTGGTGGGGCTGCAGATGGTGCAGCGTCCTTAGAGACCCTTTCGGCAACAGCAGTCCAGATCAAATGCCCACACCTTTCTGCCCAGAAATTTCACCTCTAGGAATCTAATCAATAGACATGTTCGTACATGTGTTCAAACATGTAGATAGAAGATATTATCTGTAGCATTATTTGAAGTAAAAGTCTGGAACAACCTAAGATACCATTAGTAGAATATTAAATACATATTGGAAAATTTATATAATGGTAATCTATATATTGGGACATCTATATATTAAACAGCCCAGCTCTTAAAATTGGGTGGATATGTGCTGACATGGGTTTTCTGTAATGGCAAAGAGCAAGATGGAGAACAGCTTGTAGAGTATCGCCCTTTTGTGTTAAAAAAGACTGTGTGTGTGTGTGCATTTTATGCTTGTATATCAGCAAAATGTTGTGGAAAATACACAATTAATGATTAATAGTCATTACCTCTAACTTGGGTTATGCGGCATACTCTTTACAATCTTTCAAGTAAGCAAACATTTTAAAAAGATCTTTGAGACCATTTTTGATTGTGTAAATTGGTCCAGCCTTTTAAGAGGCCAATTTGACAATGCCTATGAAATTGTAAATGTTTGTACCGTATTACCCAACAATGCAAATTTCTGTGGGAATCCATCTACAGAAATACTTGAATGAAATCACAAAATTATAGGTATCCAGTGATAGTGTGGGGGCTAATTAAGAAGTTAATCAATATGAATAATGGAGAGGCTACGATACAAGGTCTGGTGGTCCACTTAGATGCAGAAGTAAGACCAAGCAACTGTGGGAACTACGATCCCTGATAGAAGGTAAATATTATAAATCTTGACCATGTAAAAATGATAATACACCAAACAAAAAACAGAAGGGAAGATATGTGGGAGGATAGGCGGTAATTCACATCTCTTATAGCAAAGCGAGTTAATTCAATCTGTCAAATAGGAAGCATATAGTTAAAAAGTAAATTTGCCAATCTCTTAATCGTTTACCTAATCTCTTCCCTTCCCTTGCTTTTCTTTTTCTATAGTCAACTTTCCTAACTTTATAGGGATCATTTAGAAAATAATAGCACTCATGGTAAAGAAACATTTACCCAAAGTTCATCAGTCCTACAGGCTACCTCCCGGTGTGCTGCGTGCTGCAGAGGGCTGAGGGGCGCCCTTCACAGGGGCTGCCCTGTGGATGGGCCCTGAGGGCTGGGCGCGGCTCACCTGCACAACTGTTCACGGCAGCCCAAGTTTACTACAGTTTTCTTTTCTCCTAATATTCAAGTATAAAGTTAATTCTTTTTCATTAAACATAGCAGATATAAAATCATCCCATTGAACACAGGTCTTTTTCTTTAGAGCAGCAGTGCAGTGCGGTGTTTAGAATGTAGATTCAAGAAGCATGCTGCCTGGGTTCGACCACTGACTAGCTCCGTGATTTTGGAAAAATTATTTAGCCTCTCTATGCCCCAGTTTCTTCATCCATAAAACATCGTGATTATAGCTCAACTGGTAGTTGTGATGATTTAAGGAAGTAATCCATGTAAATTGTTTAGCTGTGAAATGGGGCAAATGAGCTGGCAGTCAAATACCTCAATCTGACTGTAAGAAGAAGCACGAGATGAAGAACTCTGGTCTCCAGCACTGCTCTGTGATCCTAGAAGGGGTGGCTCCTTTGACTCTCGTTCAGTGAAGATCTCTGCCCACCTCAGGGGTTTGACTTTGTTCCAGTTTCCCATGGTGTAGAGTTGCAAAAGGAACTGAACGGTATGAACCTTTTAAATGATGCCCAGCAAACACAACCAATAGCACATATCTGTGCATGTTTTGCTTTTCTTAAAAAAAAAAAAGCCATGTATTTTTTTATCTTCATCCAAGTACATGCTTATTGATTTTAGAGAGAGGGAAGGGAGGGAGAAAGAGAGGGAGAGAAACATCAATCAGTTGACTCTTGCATGCGCCCTGGCTGGGGACTGAACCCACAACCTAGCTATGTGCTCTGACAGAGAACTGAACCCACCACCTTTTGCTTTACTGGATGATGTTCCAATCAACTAAGCCGCACCGCCCAGGGCAAGACTTATATTATATTTTACAGGTTGTGCATGGAAGCTATTAGAGTCCCCTTATTCAGTATGCTTATTAAGTAACTTCAGATTTTTAGTATTTGTGAATTGCTCTGGAGAGTTCTAGTGCCAGTGGCCTGCTGTGGTTGACTTGTAAATTTGGTAATCAGCTGGTATCTGGTGAGTTGTGAGTTTCCCTCTGTGGGCCGCACAGGACTGTCTTTTGGCTTCTTCACTGTATTAAGCTCATTTGTCACCAAAAAAAAGTGATGGATGTGTAAACACCAGGTGTAGAAACAGCCTTAACCAATACTGTAAAGCACTTTCTGTGTACATTATTTCTTGTTTACACTAGGGAACACAAATTTACACTGTTTAGAGGAGAAAGGAGGTTAAGGAAGACACTATGACAGGGTATCATGAAAATCCAGTATTTTCCTGCCTAAAATTTAAAAAAGCCTCACAAAACTAAACACTTTGTGAGTCTTCAAATCCCTAATTGGTGATGGGCCTGCAGAGAAACCCACACCAGCATTTATGCAGAATTTAATACAGCTGACGATTTCAGCTGACTAAACCTGTCAGATTAACCAGAGCTTTTCAGAGGCTCCCCTGTGGTATCTTTTGGCCATCAAGAGCCTGCCTATCTGCTTCCCAACCATGAAACAAGGGGCTCTGGTACATGAGCATTCATGAGTAGTATTTTAGTATATTTTTCGGGGAAAAAAAACCCCTACATGTAATTCTATAAGGCTGAGTTCTGCTTTCTTCTTCTATGATTTTTTAGGAATTCACTTTCTATATCTACACTTGTGTACTCTCTTATCAGTTTGTTCAAAATGTCCCATTTCCACTTGTGCTGCATAAAAATTTGGGAGGGATATTTCGGGAGTGAGGAGTCCCAGCCCCATACCAGGCCCTCCAGCCCAGGGTTCCAGAGTCAGAAAGATAAGTCCTCATAACTTATGGCTGCAAAAACCAGCAGGAATTGAGTCAGTGGAAGAAACTGCTGCAGTACTAGTCTTAAAACACCCCCACACAGACTCACCTACTCAGACTCATTCCCTCTGAGCTCCAACACTGGGGAGGCAGCTGAAAGGCACCAGTGGTATAGAGAGTGACACTGAAGTGTCTGGCATGGAGGGGAGAGCTGGGGGACAGCTTTCTCCCACACAAAAATGTGGGCAGAGACCATTGTCCCTTTTCTGATGCCTCCCCAACAGAGCCAAGAGAGGGCAGGCTGGTGCCATATCTGAGACTCATCACACTGACTAACACTGTTTGCCCCACCCTGGAGATCCCCAGAGATGCCATCCCACCCAAATTATGGGCTGACCCAAGATACTTTTCCATATGAATGGCTGATTTTGACTCATGTTTCACAACTTCCTGTATCCTCTCAAACAAGCAAGAGCCAGCCTCAGGGAGCCCCTAGCCCCCATACCTCTTGCTAAGTGGCCCCAGGCCTGTCACTAGCAGCAGCAGCCTAGATTCACAGCTTGCTTTACTTGGGAATCTCCAAGCCTGGCCATCTCATATTGCTTGAGTCCAGGCAGGGTGGCCTTGAGCAAAACACAGGTTGGGGCTGACCTTGGCCTGTACCACCCAGGAAACCCCTGAGCCTGCACACCCAGTGGACAGCTACAGACCACATCAGAGCACCACGACAATGCCCCTACAGAGCTGATCCTCCATAGAGGGCGGAGGTTGGTGGTCACTGGTCACAACTAGTCACTGCGGCTGACTGGCCTGGGTAAATCCCTCCCACTGACCTGCTAACAGCAACCAAGGCTCAACTACAAGAGGAAGGTGTACTCAGTCCACGTGGAAGGTGCACCTTGAATGATAGAGAAGGCTGTGCCACTGGACCCTACAGGACATCTACTACATTAGGCCATGCTACTAAGACATGGAGTGATAGCAGTTCTACCTAATACATGGAAACAAACACAGGGAGGCTGCCAAAATGAGAAGAAATATGGCCCAATGAAAGAACAGATCAAAACTCCAGAAAAACAACTAGAAAAAAATGGAGATATGTAATCTGTCAGATAGGAGCTTAGAACACTGATTATAAGGATGCTCAAGGAATTCAGTGAGGACCTCACCAGCATTAAAAAAGATCTGGTCAGAAACAAATCATACACTAATTTAAATAAAGAACAATTTATAGGGAAACAACAGTAGAGTGGATGAAGCCAAGAATCAAATCAATGATTTGCAACATAAGGAAGCAAAAAAGAACCAATTCAAACAAGAAGAAGAAGAAAGAATTTTAAAAAATGAAGATAGTGTAAGCAGCCTCTGGGACAATTTCCAACATTTGCATCATACGGGTGCCAGAAGGAGAAGAGAAATAGCAAGAACTCGGTGGAAGAAAACTTGCCTAATTTGGTGAAGGAAATAGACATGCAAGTCCAGGAAGCACAGAGAGTCCCAAACAAGATGGATGCAAAGAGGCCCATGCTAAGACATATCATAATTAAAATGCCAAAGGTCACTGATAAAGAGAAAATCTTAAAAGCAGTGAGAGAAAAGCAGTTAGTTCCCTACAGTGGAGTCCACATAAGACTGGCAGGTGAATTCTCAAAAGACACATTGCAGGCTGGAAGAGATTGGCAAGAAATATTCAAAGTCATGGAAAACAGGGACCTACAGCCAAGATTGCTCTACCCAGCAAAGACGGCATTTAGAATCAAAGGGCAGATAAAGAGCTTCCCAGACAAGAAAAATCTAAAGGAATTCATCTGCTCCAAACCATTATTATATGAAATGTTAAAGGGAGTTATTTAAGAAAAAGAAGATCAAAACTATGAATAATAAAATGGCAATTAATACATACCTATCAACAATTGAATCTAAAAAACAAACTAAGCAAACAAAAAGACAGAGACAGAATCATGGATACAGAGTGTTTGGGTGGTTGCCAGATGGGAGGGGGCTGTGAGGAAATGGGAGAAGAGGTGAGGGGATTAAGAAGTACAAATAAGTAGTTACAGAACAGCCATGGGGATGTAAAGTACAGTGTAGGAAATGGAGTAGCCAAAGAAATTATACACATGACCCATGGACATGAACAATGGTGTGGGAATTGTTTGAGGGAGAAGGGGGTTCTGGGTGGAGGGGGGCAAACGGGGGAAATTGGGACAACTGTAATAGCATAATCAATAAAATATAATTTAAAAAAGAAAAATAAATAAAAGAAAACAATCGCACCCTGGCCAGGTAATTCAGTTTGTTAGAGCATCGTCCTGTTATGTCAAGGTTGTGGGTTTGATCCCCAGTCCTGGCATATACAGGAATCAACCAATGAATGCATAGATAAGTGGAACAACAAATCAGTTTTTCCCTCTCTCTTACTCTCTCTCTCTCAAATCAATAAATAAAAATTTAAAAAGGAAAACATTCTCATTTACAATTGTTTCAACAAATAAAATAAAATAAAATAAATAAAACAAATACCTAGGAATGTTTAAAAAAAGAATACTCAGTTAACCAGAAGTGGCTTCTAAGCAAGTACTTTTATTACAAAGTAGCAGAAGTCCAGAACTGGATACTAGGGGCATACTCACAAGACAGCTTAGGGGCAGATGTTGGTCCCGGTCACTTACATGTTCTAAACCTGTGGAACTGCACAGTGATAACAACAGCAATGAGGTCCTCCGAGAACCTAAAGCTCTTCTAAATTGCCATCCAAAGGGTAAAGTAATTTTAATTGCTTCTGTGGTAATGCATTTTGTTGAATTCTTTGAGAGTTGGTAAACTGCATTTTCCTTTGAAAGTTGGTAATGCATTTAGCTGAGTTCTTCTTAGGTGGTAACCTGCATAAGACCACAATAAATAGCTCAGTAAGGAAGGGATTGATCTGAACACACCTGATCCCTATCCTACCAACTAAATAAAATATGAGTTTACCGAATCTAGCACTGCATTAGAAGTCACTACTGCCAAGGAGAGAGCTCTTCTTCCCCACTGCAGACTATTAAGCTCATACCTAAACCACACTGAATATAAGTTTCTTTATATTAATAGTTTGTAAATTCAGCAATGTCCCTTTACAACAAACTGTTGTGACTTGAGGCCAAGCAAGAGTAAACCATCTCCTTGTAAAGTCTGGTTCCAGAGTGGACAAAGGTGAAAGCTTATTATAGAACAGCTGAGGTTTCACACACTACGTCAGAAGTCCTTATATTTAGAAGTCTTACTCAGTTTGCCTTGGGCATTGTCAGCCCCCTCAGTCAGTCACTGCTGGTTAGCCGCTGGTGGACCTGACAGGGAGAAGCCTGTGGCTTTGTGTGCTTCCCATATGCCCACAACCCATAGACCTTTGGCTCTGCTTGCTGATCCCCACCCACTCCCTCCTGTTCCTAAACCCAGGCAATTCATTCCCGTGATGGCCACCATACAGGAGCCTACCCTCCCTCTGTTCCCTCAGGTGTCTGCTCTTGGGCATCACTGACACAGCCATAGCTATTTATTTTTATGTAATTCTCCCAGAACTAATTCACGTTCTGCTATCTTGCTATTTTGGAAGTGAATCTGCATTTTACATATTTTTCAAAAGTACATTTTGTTCTTCTGCATTCTTTCACTTCTACCCACTACCTATTTCTTTAGATCTCTTGCAGCAGAAAAATTAAGATTTGGCAGATTAAGTAGACCAAGAAGAGGAGTGAGTGTTTGTGGGGATGTAACAGCAGACAATGACCAAATGGGCCTCCCCATTACTGTCATCATCACCATGTAACATTTTTCGTTCCAGGGTCTATGCCAGGCTCTTCGTGGGTATCAGCTTACTGAATCCTTACAGTCGTTCCTGGAGGAAACAGCTCTTATGGTCTAAAATGCACATATGAGAAAACTGAGGCTTTGAGAGATTCACTTGTCCAAGAACATACATCTAAAAGCATCAGAATCAGAACAGTCCTTCTGTAGAACCTGGGATCTCAACTACTAATACTAGGCAATACTGCCTCCCACTGTGGCTGGTCAAATGCTTACAAAGAGTACTTCAAAACCCTTAAAAGGACAATCCAGTTTTCAGATGGGAAGTGTAATATCCTCTCCTAATCCAGTTGTGAGTGCAGCAAATGGTTGAACAGTTGTATGTAAATCAAATTTTTGTTTTGTTATGTGTATGAAATCTAGGAAGCCAGACCAAAATTAAATAAAAATTTGCCCTGTGTTTCCTGTTTTCATGGTGACAATATTAGCAAAGATGACTACTTACTATTATTTCAAATAGGGTACAAATCCATACAATTTATTTATCAGCCTATTTTTCTTCTGTGAAAACTTCACCTGTGATAAAATTATTTGGATCCATTTTCTCTTTACTTGGTAGGTATAATAGACTACAATTCTTCCCTTTCCTCTGTCTGTGCCTCTAGCAATGCATATGATTTGCAACCCTTCCCATCCTTGACCTTGAATTTGGGATAGCTTTGTGACTTGCTTTGGCTAATAGAATGTGATGGAAATGATGTATGCCAGTTCCAAGGCAGATTTTAAAGAGGCCTTGAACACTCTGTTCCCTCCATAGGACCCCTCCCCAGCTGATGTAGAAAAAGCCTGGGATAGCCTGTTTGGAAGGGGAGGGGACTATGGAAAGCAGCCACAAGCGCACCACGCTGAGATCACCCTACAGTTTCTAGCCAACCTAGCTGACTCATGACCAGGCCCAGCCAGGACCAGAGCTGCCCAGCAAATCTCAGCCCAAGCTGCCAATCCACAAAATTGTTAGCCACATAAATAGCCATTGTTTTTACCCATAAATTTTGGAGTAGTTTATTAGGCAGCAAAAGCTACCTAGTAGAATAGAGTAGCTCATGGTTATTTCCAGGACTGATTCTGAAGAATGAATTTTTTGGCAACTGGTCCATTTCCAAAAGTCTAACAGTCAGTATTACTGTTTTCCTCTCCCATTTCACTTTTTACTTTTTTTCCAAGCAGGGATCTGAGTCAATGAGTAGATAGGAAGAAATCCAAAAAAGATTCCACACAGGTATGGTTAAAATGTCACTTTAAAAAGGGCTCAAGAAAAGACTGCATAGGTTAAGAAATGAACTTCCAGACAAATATATAGAAGGAGGTTTGTGGTCAAGTTGAAAGTCTGAGGATCTGACTTTGAAAGTCCCTGCGTAGCCTACTTTCTTATGTGTCTGTCCTATGGACACAAAAGTGAGGAATTGTGGCACACTCCTTCGGAGAACCTTTAGGAACTCACCACCCACCCCTTCTCTGCTATCGGGTACATCAAGTAAAGAAAGAAAGAATATCTCATTTTTCCAGTAACAGAATAAACAGCTTTATGGCTTTAAAAATTATTTCAGAGCTTGACACTGTATTGTTACCCTATCTGGTGTAAAAGTTGTGGGCACCGCACCTATTTCCTAGAAAAAAAAGACTCCCTGATTTCTGGCCCAGGTGTTGACATAAATCGGATTCCTTTTCTGCTGCTGTGATGGTCCAGAGAAATCCGCACAGAGCAGCTGTTCCCACCTGCTGCTTTGCTGGAGTGAGGTGTGCATTCCTCTGATATGTAGAGCCTGCTGTAGTTTGCTGAGTCATAGCTGCACTTGGGAGATCAGGCTCCTTTCACCTCAATCTCCAAAGCAACACTTCCTACAAATTCAACATCAGTTTATAAAAGATGTTTAACCTTCTAAAAAACCTTTGACTTCCTGATACTTCTTGTTTCTCCAATCTAGATGCTTAGGATACATCTGCTTCAATTAGGCTACTTCCTGCTACCCAGCAGGCGGAAGATGCTGAAAGAAGTAGAGAGTTTAATTTACATGCCTCTGATGTGGTATTTACCTGTTGACATGCGGACACTCTGAACCTTCCACGCGTGGGCAGCTGGCCCTGGGCAGGGGTCTATAATTAGTGTGTATGTGCTGGCAAGGTACTCAGAAGGTCCTGCCAGTGAGTCCCATTAAATCTTCCTAAATTAGGACCTTGACCTCTCAATAACTTCCTATATTTGCATGAGTCCATGTGCATGGTCACAATGCCGTTTGCCATGACAGAGTCCTCACTCAGAGAAAGTTAGAAACATGAATGCCACTGCCATCCACTGGCCTCCACCAGCACCTAGATTGCCCGGAAGAACTGAAACATGTCATTTTTCTTCTTAACAAACTCCCTGTAGGTATATTCTCACCCCACCCGGCTCAAGCACTTATTTGCAAATACAAGGCCGTCAGGGTGGAAGGGAGAGGTTGGCTGGGGATGCAGGTGTGGCACATTAGTGTGCTCCTATGACACATTCATCCTCCTTTATGCAGAGATCAAATCTGGTCAAGATGAACGACAAGTGTGGTCTGTAAGGAGACAGTCTCGGAAGGATAGCACAGGGCATGTGGGTGTGCATGTGTCTGTTGTACGAGGGGAAAGGCAAACCCATGGGATCTACCTGTAGGCTAAGGAGATGAAAACCCAGGCATGCGTCCTCCTGGCTCATCTGGAAGAGTTCTTCATGGGACCCCTCCAGCTAATGCACGTGCAAGTGCCTAGTGATCTCCGTAATAAGAACCTGTTGGTTAATGCATTTTGACAAGGTCAAGGGACATTTCATAATTATCTTACGTATTTCTGAGCTTTGTTCCATATTTTTAAATATAAGGTTTTACAATTATAACTTCCAGACAAGTGTTCAATATTTTGAAGGTAATAAAATATGGACAAGTGCTTATAAAAATTATATGCATTTCTTGGTGTTTTACTTTTTTATTTTTTAAGTGTATTTCATTGATTATGCTGTTACAGTTGTCCCAATTTTTTCCCCTTTGCCCCCACCCACCCAGTCCCTCCAGCAACCCCTCGCTTTGTTCATGTCCGTGGTCAGTGTTTTTATAGTAAGCGTACTTTTTTTGTACAGTTTGAATGTTTATGTGCTTAACAAAGGTTTTTAAGTTTGAAGAAGTGTAAAAAAAACAACAGATGGCCATATGTAAGAAATGTTAATGCGAGATTAGAGAAAGGTCAAATAGAATATAACAAACAAAGCTACACAAATGATGAGGGAAAAATAAGAAGAATGCAGTAAGAATGCAGCAAAAGTAAGAATTCAGTTAAAATAAGAATGATTAAAAATTTGAAGAGTAGATATAAGACTAATAACTATCTCTGGATGTGAATAATCAATGAGCTGTAATGAAAAACAGAAACGCCAAAATTATATAGTATAAATAGGAGTACTGCAAAGTAAGGCTTTGGGGAACGAGAGTTAAATACAACGATATTTTATTAGTAAATATCAGCATATACAACAGTGGGTATAATTCTGGGAAAAACTAAGGAGAATGTACAAAACTTAAAGGGTGGCTAGGCCCCTGTGTGTGCATTTTAGCAGCAGCCGCTGGAGCTACCACCTGACTAGCTGAGTCACTGGCCAGTCAGGACCGTGGTAGAGAGGGCCTAGTCACCACTTCAGTGGCTGTGGCTGTGTTTAAACACCTTGCTCTCATTTTATAATAATAACAACAATAATAACAACAATAACAGTAACAACTGAAATATATTATTCATACCTAAGCTTAATTGGAAGCTCACTACCAACTAGGCTCCGTTTCAACCTCTTTACATGTAATGTGCCATTGATCCTTACTAGGAGTATCATGAGCCTCCTTTTACAGACAAGGGATCTGAGACAGAGTCACTAGGCCTGAGCTCAGATTAGCCATTACCACTTTTTAAATGTCAGAGCTTATAGGAACCTCCTGAAGCAGAACACCGCACTAAAGGCCTGGGACACTCAGGGCTGTCTAGCTGGTTCGTGAACCACACCAGGCTGCGCTGCTGCATTGCAGTCTTCTATCTCCCTCTCCAGTATTTCCAAAGGCGGCCTGTCAGCTGCCTCACAGTGACCTGCACCCCTGGACACAGAGCTAGAGTCATACCGGTTTATGGCCAATAGTGGGCGTTCTCTTTAATCCAAGCTAGATAAGGAATTGAATTATCTTGTTCATTGAACAATCTCATTAAGTAGGCAAGGCACCCATTGGTTAAGAACAAAGGGCGGGTGCTTTAGAGTAAAACAGTCCTAGGTTTAAATCCTAAATCCACCACTTATTGTATGAGATTATGGGCAAGTAATTTAACCTCTTTAAGCTTCTGTTTTCTCCTACACTGCAAAAAGATAAAAGGAATTAGGTTTTACCTGCAGCATGAAGAATTTAAGTGAAAAATCAATAGACTCAGGTTTCCCAGAGTCAGCACTTCTAACACCTAGAAGGATCTGCCAGAGAGGTTATAGAATTCTCTTTTCTATAAACCTTTAAAACTACAACAGATGCTCATTAGTGAGAGGGGTTTCAATGAGACCTTTTCCCCTTGGACTGCAATCTGGTGGTCTGTGAGGGACTTACAGGAGGTCCCTTTGGTCTCTCAGTGTCAATATTGATGACAGTCTTTGGCTTCAAACCTATTTGCTTAATAAAAGTTAATTTTTATTTAATGTAATCACTGTCTTGTTTGCCTTTACCCACATCCCAAACTTTATTAAAATACACTAGAAAATGAAGATATTTCTGTTTGAAAATTATCGGCCAGCCATTTATCTGTCTCAAGATGGCAGAAAGCCCCCATTCAAACTTAACCTTTATCAGTGTGCCAAAATATATCCATAGCCAGGCAATTACTTCCAAGCATCAGTGGAATAAGTAAACAGAGAGACAGATGCAAAATTTGGAACGGTTACATTAAATGATGAACTTATCCATCACTTTTTTGTGGCTGAGCACTAAATTTGACTAATTTAGGTCTAGTCTATATGTTGTGGTAGCCAGAAAATCAAAAGAAAGACAGGTAAACAAACACAGAGAACACAATACTGAGTTTTAGGCACTGGTGATGAGAGGGTCCTCCTGAGAAGGTGAATGAGCCAGGTACAGCCCAACTGTACATGAGGCCTTATAGAGAAAGGCAGGCCGGTGTTTCTGTGGCAGGGCAGACCAGGCCCAGGAAGGATTTCGAGTTGCTCAGCGGTACAGAAGTAGATACAGATTCATTCCGTCCGTGGTGCAGACTGACTACACTACCTTCTGATGGTACTCCAAACTACCTAAAACTTCCCAGACAGGCTAGCAAGCAACCTCAGAAACTCATTCCATTATTCCACAAACCCTGACTGTTCTACAAGTGCCAAGCTTTGAGCTGTGCTGGGGATACAATGGTGAGCCGGGCCTAATCCTTGCTTTCAGCACACCTGCAGTTTACTTAAAAAAAAAAACAAAAAAAACTGTTTAGAGAAGTTACAATAAAGTATAATAAGAACCATGGCAGGGGAAGTAGAAGAGGTGTATGGTAGGAATCCTAACCTCATCTGGGGCTCAGGGAGTTGTTAAAGAGAAATAAAGCCAGACCCCAGGTAAAGGATGTATAGGCAGAATTTATCCAGTAACTACTACAGTAGGAAAGAGACTTCTGTATAAGAGTGAGCTCAATTTAAAATGCAGCAAATACAGCTGGGGATTCACAGCCAACAAGCAGAGTGAGGAGGTCAGTGGACTGGAAAACACTAAGAACAGAGAGACATCAAGGGTTGGGGCTTCTTGCCTAATTGGCCTAATGGGATTTTTGCTAAAGGCAGGTGAGGGACTCAGACATCAAGAGTGGGGGATGAAGAACTTGGTCAGATATCAAGGGTGGTCAATCATCAAGGGGAGAGGGGCTCTCACCAAACTGACTTAGCAGGATCTTGCTGAACTGGCCTCAGCAAGATGAGGCCTAGTCAAAAAGAGGGCTCCAAGGAGGCTCTTTCCTTTGAGGGCTTGAAGGAGAGAGTCTTCATCAGAGTTTTCTTGCAGAAAGAGGTAGTTAAACTGAAAACTGAAAACTAATTAAAGTTGGATGATAACATTCTGTAAGCTGGGAAGAGCACATGTGAAGTCCTTAGAGGTGAAACAAGAGCAGTGAATTTGGGAAAGTGAAAAACAATCTGGTTATGATTATGAAGTTTGAGGCAAAAAAGGTAGGGAGGGAGACTAGAGACATAATTAAAAGAGAGATTGGGATGCTCATAAATGTTGCTAGAAGTTCAGATTTTGTCCTGAGGCCAGTAAGTAAGGTTTCACTGGAGAATAGTATGATTTTCTTTCCTTAACCTGCAGAGTAGAAATAATCGAGGGGGCAAGGCTGAAGGCAGGGAGTCCAGCTGAGCGCATACTGCAGTAATCTGGGTGTGTGGCAAGGTGACTTGGATGAGGGCGATGGCATGGAGCTACAGAGAAATGGAAGCATTGAGATATTTAGGAAACAGGAATTGTGGGACTTGGGGCATGATTTAGCTGCAGGAGAGAGAAAGGCAGGAGTCAAGGATGACTCCCAGGTTTATGACTTTGGCAACTGGATGGATACTGAAATTAGGAACATTGATGGCAGAGCAGCTTGCATCATTGTTTTGGGACATACTGAGTTTAAACTGTAAAACTCTCGAGCATGGAGCTCAGGTGTTGAAATCCTAGTATCCTCAGTCCTACAGAACCTTGCACTCTGTCTTGAGGACTAAGGTGGCGGACATCACCTTGACCCAATGAATAAAGGTTAACATCACCGGAGATGTCATGTGGTATTAGATACCCCTGAAATGATGTGACAAGAAGGGCATTTCACCTCTGTATTATTCTTTCCAAAAACCCATAACCCCAGTTAATCACATGAAAAACAACAGACAAACCCAAATTTGGGGAAGGGGCATTCTACAAAATACCTGGCCAGAACTCCTCAAGACTGTCAAGGTCAATAAAAACAAGGAAAGAGCCCTGGCTCAGTGGCTCAGTTGATTGGAGAGTGGTCCTATACAACCAAATGTTGCAGGTTCAATCCCCATCAGGGCGCATGCGTGGGTTCTGGGTTTGATCCCTGGTCAGGGTGCATATGGGAGGCAATTGATTAATGTTTCTCTCTCTCTCTCTCCTCTCTCTATCCCCTTTCATCCCTCTCTCTCTCAAGTCAATAAACATATCCTCAGGTAAGGAGTAAAAAATGAAAGAAAGAAAGAAAAACAAGGAACTGAGAAACTGCCACAGACCAGAGGACACATGACAAGTAACCGCAGTGCAGTCGCCCAGGATGGGGTCTGGAACGGAACGAGGACACTAATGCGTGAGGTGGTGAGATCTAGACGGAGCCTGGAGTTTAATCAATAGTAACGTGCCAATGCGTTTCTTAGACCCAACACGTGCGCCCTGTTATGTAAGATGTTGCAGCAGGGGAAACTGGATGACAGGGTGTACGAAAATGACTGTCTGTACAACTTTTGTGTAAATCTAACATCATTCCATCAGAAAAAGTTTATTTTTACAAAATGGCAGTGCCATCGAGAAGCATCCAATTCAAAACGAAACCAATGAGAAGTCAGCTGTGCCTCTGGGACTCACAGCACACTGTGGAAGTGCCGTGGTACCTTGTCTCCCCACCCAGATGGAGAAGCAAGTGTACCATGGAGGTCAGTTTTTCAGGATATTGAAATTAACTCTTCAATCACAGACAGGAAAAGTTATTTTCAGCTATTTTTTTGATGGCAAGCTTTCAAAAGTGGATGATAAAATTCCCCACCCTCTGAACAGAGGACACTAAGTGTCATTGAATCCTTTCTGGGTGAATCAGGGTCACCGGTGTGAACATCCGGTATCACATCACACAGTTCTGCCTTCCATCTTCTTTAGTTCAGCGTGAAGGTGGAAGTGCAGGGGCCACCTCCCCACAGGTGATACTGGCTAAGGAAAGGCCAAACGAGATGAATGTGGATTAACAATAAGACAGGTGTTTGTGTAACCTCGGATGAGCCAGCATTGGGTAGAAAGCATCTTCCACCTTCTTAGATGGCAGTTTGGTTCAGGAGAGCCACTGGCCCTGATTTTCCCATTTTTCTGTGCCATTTCGTAGTTAGTAACGTACCCACTACAGTTTGCTGACTGCCATGCGTATCCCCTGGGCAATAACTGAAGACACCACTTATCCCTGTCTGCCTCACTCTAGGTCGGCCTGGGAAGCAGGTGGAGGTGAAAGATTAACCCATCGATATTTTCATGAGGGACTTTACATTTTTTCTGTTTCCAGCTCTACTTAGAGAACATTTTCTTTGTGATGTATTATTTGCTTCCTATTGCATGAAAAAGTGTCTAAAAAAAAATGCACGGTGATGTGGACCTTGGCAACAGGCATCCAGAGAAGTAATGGGAGTTTAAGAAAAAGGGGATTAAAATTCTGACTTTTCACCAAGTCTTTTCTACCACCCTCGACCAGAGCAGCAAGGCAGCTGGGACTCCCTGCTCAGAAAGACCACATATCCCTGGAGCCCAACTGCCCACACTCACAGCCCCTCCTCTGGAAAGTGGACTTCACCCAGCTCTCTGTCCCAGCTTGTCCTTCGGTCACCCCCTAACTTTTATCTAATCTCACATAAAAACAGAGAGTATTCTTCCTCTGAATTACTTCTGTCACTGAAATACAAGCCCCTCCAGTACTGCAGGCTCTACTTTCTGCCTCATTTTTCTCCTGTCCAAATCACTTTACTCAATGTCAGTCTGGATAAATATTTCTGGATCAAATGACTGTTTATGCAATAAATCTCTCCCAGTAGCCAGATGAGGCACTTGGTAGCAACTGTCAGACTAGTGGTATGGACAGAAGATATTGAAAGAGCAATGGGGATGTTTAAGAAGCTCCCTATACAATGTCCACTTGGTCACTTGTTCGTTGGAGGCAGGACTCGAGCTTCCATCAGCTTCACAGACATAAATAAACTGGGCTGAGGCCAGAGGTTTGGACCCAGAACTAATTGTCAGCTAACTAATCTTAGAAGTCGGACTAAGGAAAAGATATTTTAACATCCATACTATGCCTCCATTCCTCCAGGAAAATATGCAAAGATCTATACTTCATTTAGAGCAGGGTTTGTCTACTTAACTACTATTCACATTTTGGGCCAGACAATGCTTTGCGGTGGAGGGCTGTCCTATGCCCTGTAGAAAGTTTAGTAGCCAGGGTTGCTAGAGTTAGCAAATTAAACTGCAGGGTTCCCAGGTAAATTTGAATTTTAGATAAAGAACAAATAATGGTTTTAGTATAGGTGTGCCCCGTGCACTATTAAACGCATCCCTAGCCTCTATCTAGTAGATGCCAGCAGCTTTACCCCTCCCCCACCACCTCCCTCCCCACAGAGTGACAATCAAACGTATCACCAGACATTGCTGAATGTCTCCTGGGAGGCAACACTGCGCCTGCTTGGGAACCACTGCCTCAGAGTAACACATCAGAAAGCTATAAATCTGAAATTCATTATCTTAGCTTCCAGAAGGAGCTATATCTGGTAAAGTATCAGCAAAAGAATTAGCCATTCTTAAACCATTTTGAAATCATTATTTATTCTGCTTTTTAATGTCCCTTGGGCTCAATTCCCTTTAGGTTTTCATGCCAGGTAATTCTTGGCTTTCCTTCAGAATTAGCAGACTCATTTTGATCATATTTCCTTTTTTTCCTTAACTGCTAGAAAGCTTAGAGGTGAATTTAATGCTCAGTTGCAGCAGCCATCTAAGTTCATGGAGCTAGTATTTTATTTTTTAAAACAAACATCGACATAGTGGTTTTATATGCCACATATATTTTAAATGCTTCATAAATATTAACTTCTTGAATTCATTCCATCACTGCAACAACCCTATGTGTTAGTACTATTATTACCCTCCCTTTTCAGAATAAGATACTTAGGTCTTTTTTTTTCTTTTCTATGAATAATTTCCCCTTTCATCATCATCCTTATTTTATGAAGTTAGCCCCTTCAGATTCTGATTGGAAGTTGATTGGGTATAAGTACTGTATCACACACCTACACAACTTCAGGTCTGCTCATCCTCACCTGCCTCTAGTTCCAAATGCCACCATGGCCACTCGCTCCAACTACTTCTCCCAGGTGTGTCCTCCCAGGGCCCAGTCTCATGCCCATGCCACGCACCTCTCACCTCCTATCCTGGGCTTCCCTGTGGACCCCAAGAGGTGAGACACCGGGAACCTTGCTTCAGAGCCCAGAACTGCACAACCAAGAATTGCAGAGGAATTAACATCGCATAGTCAAAATGTTGCAAATGGGAGAAAAATCTGTTCTTTTTTTTCACTCTAGACAGTCTGTCCTAAGATGCAGCTTTCAGAGCATGGTTCTGTAAGACAGAGCAATCTGTAGCACTGAGTGGTGACCAGCTCAGTTACGCCTGCTTGGATTTCTCTCCCTCCTCCCGGGCTTCACCCCCGTGTCTCTGGCTTCTGCTCCTCAGAATTGCACTCCCTACTCAACAGCAGCAACGGAGCGCTGTCAGGCTCTGCTTTCTAAGGAATCCAGACAAAGACAATTATAAATAATTATAAATAAAATCACCCCGAATGGAAGCTCATCTAGTTATTTCTGTTACCGTCAGAGTCAGTATTAGTAACAGGTTCAGTCGAATCAATTCTGGAACGTTATCCCCAGCAGGACTTTAGGGGCCAGCTCCTTCACCTTTGCAGGGAAGGGGATTGTTTAAGATCACGGGCCCTGTTAGGGCCTTCAGATAGAGTACCCACCGTTAGTGCCTACAGTGTCAGATTTCCATATAAATTATTTCTTTGTGCTTGCAAATTGAGCAACTAGTATTACTGTCCTTATTTTATGCATACGACAGAGAGGCTCAGAAAAAGTGGAGTGAAATGGTCAAGGTCATGACCTTAGCAAATGGAAGAATCAGGTTTACACCAGGCCTCTAAACTCCACTTAAACCTACTTCTTTCCCCAACTGCCTCTCAGTGGTTGGGAAATTGGCCCTGGCCGTCTGGGGAGCTGGGTGGGAAACAACATGGACTCAGAGGAAGACAGGCTTGAATTCAAGTCCTAGCCCTTTAACTTAATAGATTTGTGACTTTCAGTTGCTTAATTTCTCTGAGCCTCAATTTTGAATTCTAAGAATAGGGATTATAACATCTACGCATAGTGTGGCTGTGAAGAAGAAATGAGATAATATATATAAATCTCCCACCAGTGTTTGCACACAGTAGGTACTTAATAACCATTAGCTAGTATCAGTTCTCTGGATTCAAAGGCGTCTCCCAAAAACAATATTACCTTCTCTGTTGCAGGTGCTTATTAAGTGCCAGGCATGATGCTAAATATAGTCTGTAGAGGAAGGAACTTCTTGTAACCACCCTAACCTCACCGAGGGCGGGAAGGTAAAGGGGGATGTCTACTACCTCCTCTTAATCTCTTGTTTCCTCTGACAATAGATCATCAACTGTAGGCTTTTATGTACTCCTTTGTTGAACTGTGCCCTATCTGTGTAGCTGTCTGAAAACTTAAATTTATAGTTCAGTTCTGTCCTAAGCAAGAACACCCTAAAGTATGAGGTTGATGTGCTAATTATATTTTTCTGATATGCATTAAAACATACACATTCATCATTAAAATTAAAAAGTATTATTATTTAAAATACTCCAGGAAAAAAAGTAAGATAAAACATGATTTGAAAATACTCCAGAAAAAAAATATCAGGTAGAATAAAATCGGCATAAAGTTGACCATGGTTGAAACTAGAGATGAGTATGTGGGACTATACCATTCTCTAATTTTATGCATCTGTGAAATTTCTGTAGTTAAATAGTATAACAACATAGAGTCAAACACACTTATCAAACCCGGAGGCAGGGGAGTGGAACACTCTTTGGCGAGACCTAAAATCATCTCACATTCCCCAGAGGATCCCTTGGGCAACACTGGCCCATAATGCTGCTGGGATGTCACCATCATGAGAACAGACACTGGGCTTCAGTCTTCCTCATGGGCTTTGTCCCCGGCACTGGGAACGACTAGCCACAGAGATAAATGCCCACTGAAGGTTGGCTGAACCCATGAATGGATATCTCACCTGCCATCCTCCTTGTGGCTCTTAGCTCTGTCTCCTGGGATGCCCTAAGCTGCTCGCTCTCCCTTAGGGACTGGGCAATAAATTAACTTGAAAATCTTCACCTGAATATGATTAGTAATGTAACACTAGGAGTAATCTGAGGAGCCCCTGCTGTTTTTCTTTTGCTGCTCTGCCATTTGGCTTCCATTATTGTAAAGAAACACCTAGAAAATTTCAATGACCTTTTGGGTTGGCATTATTATTATTACTACTACTAAATGAGGTCAACTATATTAGATGATATTACTTGGCTACTGCTTATGTTTTTGGTCAAAGAATCCCTTATCAGCTGCTATTAAGAACAAGCTTCATAATCATTTGTCTCAAACAGGTTATATGTCATCAATCTAGAAAAAAGAGGAAGGGGTGAGTGGTCTCAGGAGCCAGAAATGACTCTGTGCTTAGGAGCCTGACACCGACCAGGAGGCCAACAGGGAGTGCGCTTGCGCTGAGCCACTCAGGAGCCCACGCTCTCCCGCCCACACCCAGAGCCAGGGAATGCTGCCCACTCTCTGCAGACACTCTCTGGGATATTCTGGGATCAGAGTCTGGTACCAAATTAGATATTTGAAGTAAAGGTTAGATGTACTAGAAGTCTAAATCTATCCAGGATAGAAAGGCCTCGGTGGGATCCCTTTTTGTGCGTGTAATTAGTTATCCTAAAAGACAGTGATAGTGTGCTGCTTTATTATGCAAATCAACTAGTATTATGAAAAATACTGTTTCAAGTCATAATATCATTGTTTCCCTTTGCTGTAGGGTGTGAGGCAAATTTCTATTAAATATGCATCTACCTTTTGAGTTTTCTTAGGTATTCGGTGTAACTCTTTTGGGTACAGAAACAATGAGAGATTATATCACTATTTAAAGGCCAAAAATAGAAGAAACAATAAAAAAGAAATCTGAGAAATTAGAGTGGCAGTGCTACTCTGCTGCCAGAAAATACAAATACAGAAATTAGGCTTCTACTTCCCAAATCCTTATTCTGGAAATAGCTTTCTCTCGTTTATAGAATGAGAACAACCCATCAGATTATTTTTATGGATCTTTTTTAGAAATGAATTGGCTCATGAATGGAAGAGAATGAAGTGGATGTAGGCTTGGTGCCTCAGCAGCCTCTAATTAGTGTGAGCATTGTGTGATGCGTGGCCTGATGCTTTATTAAGCCAGTGCAATTGGACCCCCCAAGACAAAGCGAAGGACCTGTTTCACAGCTCATGGAGTAAATGAAACCTAAAACATTTTTCCAAGGAAGCAACGGAAGCACATAACTGTCAATTTAAGAATTTACATGGAAATAAAGTGCAAATTGTCCAAAAACAAATGACAGGATGCTCAATCTCACTCATATTGGAGAAATTAAATTAAAATATTTGTACTTCCTTACCTTTCTGCTGGTCTGTTGAAATAGCCTCCTAACAGCTCCCCCTGCTTCCATTCTTGCAGACAAACAATCCTTTAAAGACAAAAATCAAGTCATGTCCTTCCACTGCTTGCAACTTGGCTTCCCAGTTCACTTACTAGGTGTATTTAAACATAAGTTCCATGACACTTTAACACACACTGAACATAAATTTTACATAAATTCTGCAACTGTTTGCAGATACAATGTCTTAGAAATCTTTTCATGTTTTGCACATAGAAATCTGCCTCTGTCTCTTTGGTTGCTGCATAATATTCCACAGTATGGTTAAGATTCGTTTAGCCATTCTCTTATTAGTGGACATTTAGGTTGTTAACAGTTATTCAAAGTTGTAAATAAGGGTGAAGGGAACATCCTATATGTGTTTTCTTGTTGCTTTGTGAGAGTGTTTGTCTAAGGAAGATACTGAGAAGTAATTTTCAAAAAACCCCCGTAGCCACTGCCCAGTTGCCTCCCAAACAAGCAGTGGGAACACCCCACCAGTGGCGTGTGAGAAGCCTATTTACCCACAACTCTGCCAACATTTGCTTCTAGATGCTCTGGACTGTTTCACTGTCTATTCTTGTAACTCATATCATTCTTTAACTCTGGGAAATTCTTGTCTATTTAATTATTTTTTGGACTACTGTATCCCTCCATCCTCTCCATTTTCTACTTGTGAATGGCCGAACTTTTGAATCTACACTTTGTTTCTTAATTTTCCTTTTCTACATACCCTCTCTTCAGCTCTTTATATTGCATTGTGGGAGAATTCCTTGGCTCAGCCTTTGAATTCATGAATTGGCTCTTTGGCAGCGTCCATTTTAAAAATCCATTTCCATTGCAGGTTGCACATTCTTGGCACGTGTCCTCGAGGCACTGCCCCGGGCCTCCAGCCGGGGAGGCCAGGAGCACACAGGCCGGGCGGGGCCCAACCGTCGCTGCGGCCAGGGCTCGGCTGCACAGCCATGGAGGCTTCCCTGCAGCTCCTACGCGCAGTGATCCTGGGCTCTCCAGGCTCGGGCAAGCACACCCTGTCATTGTGCATCATCAAACACTTCCAGTTAAAGAAGCTCTCCAGCGGGGACCTGCTCCGAGACAACGTGCTGAGGGACACAGAAATTGGTGTGCTGGCCAAGGAGTTCATGGACCAGGGGAAGCTCATGCCGGACGACCTCATGACTCGTCTGACACTTCAGGAGCTGAAAAATCTCACTCAGCATAGCTGGCTGTTATGTGGTTTCCCCAGGACTCTCCCACAAGCTGAAGCCCTCGATAGAGTTCACCAGATACACCTGGCGATTAACCTGAACGTGCCCTTTGAGGTCATCATGCAACGCCTCGCTGCTCGCTGGGTTCATCCAGCCAGTGGTCGCGTCTACAATCTTGAATTCAACCCTCCCAAAGTGGTCGGTGTGGACGACCTGACCGGAGAGCCTCTCGTTAAGCGTGTGGATGATAGACCAGAGACACTTATCAAGAGACTAAAGGCTTACGAAGAGCAAACAAAACCGGTCCTGGAACATTACCAGAAAAAGGGGGTGTTGGAAACATTCTCTGGAACAGAGTCCAACAAGCTCTGGCCCTATATACATGCTTGCCTGCAAACAAAACTTACACAAATACGCCAGCATCCCCATGAGGAAAAATGCTTGTAAGTAGCAGGATGAGAGTCTCCACCTTCTCTCATTTAGAAGTTCCTCATCCTAAGACTCCACCATGTATGATTTTTTTTGAAAATTACATTAGTTTCATTTCTATGGATTTTATTCTGGGCAGTAAAGATATGCCAAATGAGTCAGATACTAAGATTTATCTTTTGAAAGTGTCTTCTGTGTATAATTTAAAAAAATCAGCGATGTGTAGACTTTTAAAAAATTCTTTTAGAGCAAAATTAAAAGAGCCATTGATAGTAATCTAACTGTTGTTCAGTAAGAATGTGTGATAAGGTTTCCGTATTTTCCTGGAAAATAAAAAAATTATACTAATTTCGACAAAGGATCTCATCAAAGGCTTTTGCATAGCCAGATGCACCCCCCCACACCAAAAAAAATCCTAGCATGTGGGACATGGTTTTGTGAGATGCTGTGGCCATAGATTCCAGATAAAAGTAACTGGGTTTATAGATCCATTGCAGAATGCAAATTTACTGTTGCCTTTAAACTAAGAAACCTATAAGGTGGGCTTATAAGCCATATTTATTTTGTTGTTAAACATAACTTCAGTTTACTCAGAATTTTCAGTTTCTTTAAAAATGTATCAGATGGCATTTAGGAAAAGATTACTTTGATATGGCTTGTTTTCTTTTGAAAATACATGTGCACTGGGGATATAACCTGTTAGAAATTCATGTTAGAAGTTCTTGGTTAAGCACCATAACTGAATGAATTTTCTTTAATGGAAAATGTCATTGAAGTCTTGTTTTCCGAAGTTACTCAGATTAAGAAATGTGTACTTTAGGATTGACTTGCCAGTTCCCTTTTTGGTCCAATGTACAATATGCCTTCAAGAGTAACAAATTAAAGTATTAAAAAAAGAAGAATGAATAAAAGAAAACTTGGGACAGTACATAAAATACACATACTTGGTCATTAGGAAATAGAAATAGAACCAGGCGTGCCTGGGGGAGATTTTCCTTGACAAAAAAACAGCCGTAATTAGTAAACAGATGTAGCAATAAAAAGGCTTTTTATATGACAGGTTAAAAAGGACCAGGGAAGTAAATGAGTTTGCTGAAGGTGGAGTTCTTTATTTCTGATTAAAGAAGTTGATACCTGCTCTTGTTCACTGGCATCCTACCTAAAGGGAAAAAAGTCCTGCCAGTGTATATAATCTGAGCAGTCACTCTTAAATCTTCCTTCAGATTCTTTAGTGGGGTTTAGCATGCTTATGTGGCTAGTAGGGGGAGTGGGGCAATATAAGAAGTGGAGGAGAAACCTGACTATATCTTAAATGGTATATTTACCTTTTTTACTTGGTGCGAAAGCAGATGAAACAAGTCCTTTTGCAAACTGTTATTAATTGCCTTTGTAAATTTGGCCCATTTTACTCCACACACTTAAACTAAAAATACCAGAAAGTATTTTTTTATGTATTTTGTGGAAAAACTTATTTTTCTTTCTTTTGATTTTATTTTTCATTTACTGATGATTTTTCAAAATGGACTGAGTCTTTTTAAAAGAATACATAAAACATTTCATTCTTCAAAATACTTCCTATAACCTCTTATTAGAATATTATCATGTACTTTCAAAAAAAGTGAACTATTGCACTTAGGAACTATCACTAGGCACTAGGTTATAAGTCATACATTAGTCTTTATAGTAATAAAATCACATTTCAGAAAAGAAATCAATTTCATCTGGTTATTCAGTTCCTTATTGTAAGAATCAAATTTTAATCTCCATGTCTTCTGGTTGATGTGTTGGTGACTGCTGTACCCTCACACATGTATTAGAAAACTTGACTTACCCTAGTGTTAATTCCTGCTTTGCTTGCTCTATTATTCATCTTCATTGGGTGTTTGTCCATCCACGCTGTTGAGTTTGTCATCTTTCATAGTGTTGGTCTTCCTCGAATGTGTGGTAATCTTGACTCTGCATTCTTTTTTAAAAAAAATTTGTATTGTATTTTTTCCATTACCGTTTGGTTGAGATTCTCCATTAGACTGCATTCTCTGTCAGTGGGTTTCATCTGCTTGGGGATATTGCTGGTCTGAATTGTCTGCTGGCCTGTTCTCAGTGATGGTGAAAATGGATGTGACTGGGTGAGATTTCTCAGAGGTGTTCAGTTCTGGTACCCCATTCCTCTGGCAACGGCCAGCCTCATGACACATGGCCATGCCTGTCTAATTTGGGGTCCCTGGTCACAAGTCCTACCTGGAGGCTGACACTCTCACTGCTGTTTGGCTCAAGGCACATGAAAGGGCATCAATGGAAGAGGAATCTCTGGCCCCTCCTGCATGGGTGCCCCAAGGACCTACATGCTAATGGTCCTTGATACTCCCCTGCTTCTGGTGTTTAGCACCTTCAGGAATGAAGCAGGCTTGGTGCTCCCTTCACCTTTGTTGCAATAGTCTTCTATGCACACTTTAGGGTGGGCTTTTTGTTTTTTCACCAAGCAGTCTACATCCTGTACCTTAGGATTTAGAGGTTTCTGGTTCACTGGAAGTTTCACTTATTTAGGATCATCGGTTGAGGCCCTTGCTGCAGGAATGAAGAAGCTATAGGATATACTTAGACCATCATCCTGAAATGAAACCAGATTTCCTTATCCACCCTCAAAATATGAAGTCATCAGACCTGTTAGAACTGTGGCTTTCAATTCTGACTGCACATTAGAATCATTTGGGGAGCTTGCAGACAGAATATTGATACCCCAGGCATTTTGATTTAGTTATAAGGAGTGGGGGCTATGCTAATTGCTGTTTGTTGTGTTATAAATGCTCCTGCAAACCACTTGCCTAAAGTAACCGAGCTGATCACCTCTGAGAGGGCCAGCCTTCGACTCGGGGTTTAGCAGAAGCCCAGAACCACCTGGCAGTCTCACTAGCCAGAACTTTGATCACAAAAGGCTTTGCCCTGCTTGTCACCTTCCCCCCTACACACAGATATTTAAGCAATGGATAGCTTATCATTATTTTATCACTAGTCATCACCATGTTTAACTAACATTTTTCACTTGATCTGTGTTGCTCATCAAATGTCACTCTGCTGATTTTTGGAAGCTTGTTTTAAACACCTTTTCCTGTGTGACTGGTTGTTCAATTTCTCTGATATCTCTTGTATTTAAACTTAACTAATGATGCTCATTTCAAGTATACAAATTGAGAAACCAACTTGCAATAAGATCCTGATATATTTGCCTTATGTTTTCTAGTCTTTAATAGCTTTTGTTTGGTCTGAATTAAAAATCTGAAATAAGCCAGTTAAATGGATTTTGGAGATGAGGTGACACAAAACACAATGAATTTCTCTTAAAAAAGGCTACATTTTATATTAGTAACTTAAGCTGAAATGGGAATATGCTTATGTATTCCCATTTCAGAGTCCAATAAGGACAACTGTGGCCTATTCTCCAACTAGGCCTAAAGTTGAGCTCCAGGCCTACGGTCTTGTGAGGTCCTTGTCCATCTAGACAACTTTACAGCAATGCCTTCTCCCGCAAGTGCTAGGGAAACCCGGGTAAGCAGAGCGAATATTGAGTTTGAATAGAGTGCAGGTGGGGAGTCAGAATTAGGAAAAAGATTGGGGAGATATGTGAGAGGACTTTGAATATCAGCAAGTGTAGAAAATTGTCCTAATGCTAGGAGATTGGAAGAAAGATTCAAAAGTTGTGATGGTGGTGAAGGACTCAAAAGGAACTAGGATTACCTATCAGTAATCAGAATGGTATGTTAAATGAGAAGGATGTTATGCCCTGACCAGTGTGGCTCAGTAGGTTGGCTGTCCTTTTATAAGGTAAAAGGTCGCTGGTTCAATTCCTGATCAGGGCACATGCCTGGGTTGCAGGTTAGATCCCTGGTAGGGGTGCATGTGAGAGGCAGCCAATTCATATTTCTCTCTCACATCAGTGTTTCTCTCCCTTTCTCCCTCCCTTCCCTACTCTCTGAAAATAAATAAATAAAATCTTTTAAAAAGGGAGGGGTGGCATCAGGCCACATGGGTACAGAACTTGACGACTGTCAAACTGTAAGGCTTTGGGAATTTATCAGCTATCCCACTCAGCCAGTGTTGCACGGTGGCAGACGCCCAGCCAATTATGACTTTGGGAGGAAGAAGTCATGACGTAGAAGAAATGAGGAGGGTGTAAGGTCAGATGTTGACTGGAAAGACTCTGGGACGAGAATAGGAAATCAGTTTATTTGGAGGGACACGGAATTTGAGGGTGGAATAAATTAGAAGAAAATCTTTACAACTAAGAAAGAACTTAGAAAATATCAGCAAGAATATTGATGGAATTGCAATAGGAGAAAAAGGAACAGACCTACATACACTCAGAGGAAATGTCCTCTAGTTTGGCCTTCTCAGTGTTTTTAATTTGTCCTTATAAAAAATGAAAAATAATTGTTACTACATTCCTTGAGCACTGGGACATTGATATATAAGTAAAGTAAAGAGGCCCCGGTAAACTACCTTGAAGCAAATGAAGTCTTCCGGGCAGTTTTATCCAGCAAGAGTAGGGTCTACTTCCTGGCGTCATGTGCAGTGGCCATTTCATTGGGCTATAACGGGTGGGAACATTGCACAGGATAGGTCTCCAAATGTGATCATTTCGGAAATAATTTGAGAACCAGTGAAAATCTTTAGCAAGTTTAACAATCCTAGAATCTTCCTTTTCTTAGTCTCCACAACATTGCTCTCAGAAGTTAGCAAATTTAAGCAATAAAGCAATCAGATGGTGTTTCTGTATTTATACAGAGCTTGGGCTCAGTGTTAGCCTTTGCAGGTGACAACAAGGCAAGAATTAGGCTGTAACAATTACAGTCTGACAGCAAAGTTTCCAACTAAATTGTAATTTGTTAGTAGCTCTCTTGTCACTTAAGTTGTCCTCATAAGTAGAGGAGACTGGCTCCTTAGATAAACTTTTACCAGGAAGCTGTAGTGACTAAGTGGTCCCAAAGAGATGCTAAGTACTGATGCTGCTTCTGTATTTGTGGGCACCAAAGGAGGGGCAATGTCAAGTTCTCAAAACAAAACGAAACAAAACAAAAGTCCCTAACAAAAAAGCAACAACACATAACAACAATTTGTGTCCCTTTCAGGGAAACTGCCATTCTATTTGGATGGCTTGATGCTTCTGGTCTCCTGTTGGATATGCTGTTCGCTGTTTTCTTTGCCTTCAGCACAGCTTGCTTGCCTTAAACCATGATTTGTAGTTTCAGTAAAGTGAAAAAAAAATCCACCTATTGCCCACAGGCCCTTCTGCTTCTGATGATAGTCACTAAAAGAAGGACACGTTTTTCTATTTCACAGTTAACTATAAGTCTTATAATCATCTCAGAAGACTCAACACAGTGAAGACTCAACTCATTCTAGGATTAAAATGAGGGCTGGAAGAGGGCAGAGAGTGTGAAGATTGCCGATGGCATAGATGGTGGTGAGGCAGGATGTGTGAGAGCCAAGAGGGAGGTCAAGAAAATGGTACAGGAAGGGACCATGGTACAGGAAGGGAAGCTGGAGGGTAACTTTCAGTCACATATCTGCCTCAGGCAAGGCTAAGTGGTAACCAAATATTTACAGGAAGGTCCAGCAAACCTTCCTCCTTGCCTGCTGTAGAGTGATCTCTAAAAGTTTTCTCTGATACAACAGGTACTTGCCACATCTAATCCTTAGAAATTGCTCAGCATCTGTTGCACTGATATTTTGCAATACTTTTAACAATGACTTCTCTTTGCACGGCGGCTGCTGCTTCCAGGAAAGGGTGTCCATTCTGTGCTCTGATGCATTGCAGCAGCAGTTGCCCGGAGTTTGCTCACCACCACATGGTCTTTTCCAGTCAGAAGCCTTCTTTCATCAGGTCTCACACGCGTTTGCTTAGTCACGTGACAACCCTTTCAACGACCTAAAGCTGAACAGCCAGCTGAGCATTACAGGTCCCAGGTGGATCTGGAACTTAGGCATTGGCCCTACCATCAGCAGAGCTATTGAGTGAACCCTCGTGGAAACAGCATAATAACATGTTCACACAAGTGTATGTGGTAGGGGGAGGGTGATTCATCAGCAATACATGTTCTAGAAATGTAAATATCCCAAACATGCCTCGGTCTTGAGCTGCATTAGTGAGTTTGTGCGTTGTTAGGTAAACAGACGCTTTGTGCAGTTAACTAGGGAAGCCCAGCCGCAGGTATGGGCCTGCTTAGCGTGAGACACCTGGTCAAATCCACTTGCTCCCACCTCCCTAAAGACACAGCATGCAGCTGCACGTGGGGATCTCCAAGGCTGAGCTGAACCAGTCAGAGCCATGGGTCTGTGTGCTCAATCCGACCCTCAACACAGCCAGACGGAGCCTCGCTCAGGCTTTGGACGAAAGGTCACAGTCTCCCTGGGAATAAATTCAATGAATTGTTATTATGTTTGGATTGTCCTGCCCACACTCACCAGCTATTTTAAATAGCCCACGACTCTGACTCACAGAAAAGAGCAAAGAACTGCACCATGGCTCTGAAACATGCTGCTCACCCACTGTCTTGGGTGAGAGCCAGAAAACACCCAGGTCTCTCTGAGTGCCAACGGTGAGGACCCTTTCCTCTCTTTCTCTGCATATACCCATAAAGAGACCCACTAAACAAGGTCACTGAAATTCAGCAAACATTTAAAGATATCTCCCAAATATACAAGCTGATAACTTGAGCAAAAATGTGGGGGCCAAAGGAAAAAAAAGTAAAGGCATTTTATAGTTTGATGTCTTTTGTGATCTAGTTAGCTATGCCCAGATGCTGTAGGTGGGAGGAAGCCCGAAAGAGTCCACATCAACAGGGATTCTGAGGCCCCCAGGATGGTGCACACAGGTCTTTTTAAAGGACCAATGGCTCCAGATGATGTGATGGAAATATGGCCACACACCTAGTTTCCTTCCCCACAGCATCTCTCCTTTGCTAGGTTAACTCTCAGAGGTTGATTTAGTGAGAGCTCCTTTGGCTATCAGGTCAGAAAGTCCACTCAAATTTGCTCACATAAATTGTGTATTTTGTGGGGGTAGCAGGGAGAAGAGAGAGTGCTCACTCTAGGTATGAAAAAGTCTTGGGAATTCAGGAATTGCTAGCAACCAGATCTCACTAGGGGCAGGAACTGGGACTCCTCTGAAGCCTCCTGAGCTGAGTTACTTCACTCAGTGCAGGCACCCCTGTCTGTGGGGGGCTCCTACACATGAAAAGTGGGTCCAAAATGGAAAATCACATGTGTCCCCCAGGCTCAGGATCTGAGGAGCAAAAGGGAGTAGTGGGGACTCTGGGCCACCTATGTAAAACAGAATTCTTCATTTGTCTTGTCTCCTATAAGTTTGCTGAAAGTTCTCCACTTACTCTGAGCAAAACTCCACAGGCAGCAGGTGAGTCAGGAGTATGCCCATTAATGCTTTTGAATGGACTCTCCGGGAAACATGTGTACAGGGGAGCTCCAGTGATCTTTCAATGGATGTTTTAAAAGTCTGTAAAGTCCCAAACACAGCTCAAGTCTGACCTCTATGTTATCATCATGTTCATTGTTAGGTAGCCACAATTTCCACGCAATTTGCTCTGGAAGCTCATCCATTTTAAAATATGAGCTATTCCAGTACTTAAGTGTTGGCCATCATTTCAAATTTAATCACCCTTAAGCCAAACAAAGCATGTTGTGTGTCAGATCCATCCTGTGGGCGGCTGGCTTGCAGAAACTGGTGCCCTGATGCCTCAGCTTACATTCCACGTATCTGTTCCCTTATGTTCCTCAGCTACATTGGCAAATTCTATCTATGTCTTTGAGTTCAGAATCCCTAAAGAGTAATTTAATTGGTTTCTGGCTTGGTTGGGAGCCATTCTTGGTCTAATCACACAGAAGTTGTAGGAGAGGCCCTGACTGGTATGACTCAATGTGTTGAGCATTGTCCTGCAAAACAAAATGTCACTGGTTTGATTCCCAGTCAGGGCACATGCCTGGGTTGTGGGCCTGGTCCCTGGTTGGGGGCATGCAAGAGGCAACCACATGTTGAAGTTTCTCTCCCTCTCTTTCTCCCTCCCTTCCCCTCTCTCTAAAAATAAATAAATAAAATCTTCTTTTTTAAGGTTAAGAAAAAAAAGAAGTTGTAGGGGAGGAAGTAGGTGTGGCAGATATACTGAGTAACCATTGTTGACGTTTCCAGAAGTTGTTTCCTCTTTGGGGTTTGTTCTTGACCTGAGAAGAGAGCAGAGGTCAAGAGTCTTACCTGAACTTTCTAAAACGTCCTAAATAAAAGGAACTGACAATGATCAGATGCCCTGTGAAAATTTCCCAGCATGCTTAGAGGTGGCGATCTAATTCTGACAGGGACTATAGGGGGTGCCTTTGCCACCAATTTCTTCTCAGTTTCTGAGAACAGAGATGACTCAGGCCATCACCCAAGTTTTTCTGTTGGCCAAAATTGACTCCTTTCTCTTTTTTCTTCACATTTCCAAATCATGCCATTCCTCCTTACTAATGTTTTTTGGGGAACAGGTCTATGCCTGACAACCCTGTCTATAGGAAGTGTTGCAGAATATGCTCTCCCCAGTAAGGCAAAGAATCAGCAATTGTCCATTTCTGCGGTGAGCTACTTGCCTTCACACGGTCCTTATTTTCAAAGATGGTAAAAAGGGCTGGCAATGATGTATTTTTCTCTGCTTGCTTGATATGATCATATAATTTGCATTATGATCCAGCATTTTCCAAGTCTCTGTAGACTCCACTCAATCTGTGTATTATGAAAGACATTTCTCAGTCTTACAAAAATATCTTTTCAAACATCCCATTTCTGGAAGGTGGCATCAGCGTTCTTTGCTGCTCTACCCACACCAGAGCACAGAAGAGCCCCTCTTGATTTGGGACCAGAATTCTTAAGTGTGGGTTCAGCTTGTTATTCACTGGCTGCTCTGAAATTTTTTAAAAACAGAGGCAATAATGGAACAAAAATAAATTAGGCTGGCTCCCTTAGGTCTGGGGGAGGAATTATAAAGCTCTTAGGAAAACTTGTAAATTATTTTACCTCTCTTAGTGGAAACCTAGACTGGGAATCCATCCAGGCTTGGGAATACTCCTAAGAACATGTATGTATTTTCTAGTCCCAATCTGTTTCAACCCCAATACTTGGGATAACTACAAATAACTGAAGACTCCAGAGTAAGCACCAAAGCCTTAGGTCTTGGTCAGGGAGACCCTAATCCCTAACACTTCAGAGAAGAATGATATACTAGGGGAGGGGGGTGTTGGTGGTCTCCCTTCTCCCTTTCATTTACCACTGGAAACTTGAAGCTTGGGGGTCTATGCTGGTGTGGTGGACATTTAATTATGGCCTGTTGACTCTCTGTTCCTGAACATGACAACAACACACTAATTTCCCCATAAACCTCCACTTGCACCCTATTCCCTCACCCCCAATCTGGCGTGACTCTGGCTCTAGGTCTGGGCCCAGAAGGTCACAGGGGCAGTGACTGGTTCAGAGATGGACACATGTCCCACACAGGACTGGTGAAAACCAGTCCTAATGTTGTTGGAACTATACAGAAAGAGATGCCTGACCTTGGGGTTCCTAAACTGGTCGATGGAGTCCTTAGAAACCACAGTTGCCACCGTTACCACCATTACCACTAATACCGAGGAAAGCAGGGCTGAGGGGGAGAGGCAGTGACAATGTCCTTCCCTGTGTGAAGCCCTGGATCCAACTGTCCTGAAACCACCCGCCCAACTCCCAAGTTGCATGGATCAATAAATCGTGACTTTTCTTTAAGCCAGTTTAAACAGAGCTTATATTTCATAATTAAAATGGTTGGGAATAATACTCCTGGTCTAGTGACAAGTTGTAGATCCCATGTTTCCCACATAGTCCGCCCTTCGTCTCTCAGGCTTTCCAGCTCGTATTAATCCACTTGAGGTTCCATCCCCAAAGAGCGGAACGCGCCACTCATTAAAGTATGCAGCCAGCAACTAAGCCTACTTTCCAGAGAAATAACTGTCCTATAATTGAAGCACTGACTGAGCGGCTCTTGTGAGCTTCACCTTGACATCCTTTGGACACAGATGTCACCTCCTCTGCCATCTGCCTCACAGTGCATGGCTGTCGTGCTGCTATCTTCCTGCTGTGTTCTCATCCCACTCTCATTAGCAGAGCTCTCATGATGCAGGAAAGAGTCAAAATAAACCTTTACCTTCATTTGGAGCCTGAGTAAATACACTCCCGGACACATGCCAAGTCCTGTCAGAGCGCATGTGTCCTCATTCATCTGCAAGAAGCAAACAACCTGGTGAAAACCACTTGGAGGCCCTGAGTGTTCCCAGGACACTGGGTTCGGACAGAATATCAGGTGGTGGACAGAGCCCTTCCTGGCTCAGCCATTCCTGGGAGGCTCCTTCCTGTGTTCTCCCCGATCTGCTGCAGGGGATCTGGGAAGACTTTGTTCTTGGAGAGTCCATAACATCACACATTCATAGGGGTGGGGGAGAAGCAGGAGGAAGCAGTGGGAGTGGAAGAGAGGGGGAGGAAGAGGGAGAGGAGGATAGGGAAATGGACAACAATGCCTTTATTGTAACCATTTAAATTAGTACAGATGAGAAATTAGACTGCACCTTAAATATTAAGATAGTGATATTGAAGAAAATTTAAGGATTGCAAAGTCTTTGAGCTATTAATTTATAAAATTAGACTTTGAGCAAATGTGGGCTACTGGAAGTAATCTTTTTTTATTAATGTAAAGAAAGATAGCAAAGAGAAAATTCAATCTATACGAAAATATATATAATGACTAGCAAAAGCCTCTCTCTACACTACCTGCCTGGCCCTCTCTCCCTCTGCTTAACAAATTTTTGTTTCCTTCTAAAGAAACCCAATACTACATACGTGCATACATGTGTGTGTGTGTGTGTGTGTGTGTGTGTGTGTGTATATATATATATATATATATATATATATATATTTGTTTAGGGAGAAAATGCAGACAATTGTAACTGAATAAAAAAAATGAGAGGTACAAAAAAGAGACCAAACCACATGCTCTTTTGTAACTTACTCCTTTCAGTCAGCAATATGCACTGAGGTCTTTCGTAGCAATACAAACAGCTCTGTCTTTGAATGGTTGCCTGATACCCCACCGATGGCTCGGTTATGTAACCAGTCCCCATGCATGGATGTTTAGCTCATTTACAGTGTTTGCTTTTGCAGTCAATGCTATTTCTTGGTGTATATCTACAGGATCAAGTTCCAACTGGATTTCTGAGTCAATGACACTTGAACTTTTGATAGTTATATCAGATAAACATTGCTTTATTTAGTACCAATAAATAATCAGTTGCCTGTATCAATTAGGATTATGACTCTGTGCATATAAATTAAAATTTTAAAGTATTTTTGGCTCAATTACATGAAGGTTTATTCTCACTTTGTAAAATACATCAGGTAAAGACAGTTTGGAGAGTTGCCAGTGACCTAGGCTCCTTTCCTTCTGCTCTGCCTTATAAGGAGTGTGGCTTCCTTCCTCAAGGCCACCTCATGTCCAGTATGGTTGCTGGAGCTCTACACCTCACATCCGCATTCCAGGCAGCAGGAAAAAGAGAGGAAAAGGGAAGAGGGAGACACCTACAAGAGTTAACTTTCTATAAGAAACCTTCTAGAAAGTCCCACATAACATTTCTGCACACATCTCATTGCCCAGAACTAAATCGCATGGCCACACCTCATCATAAAGAGTCTGGGAAGTGTCTGGATGGCAGTGAAGCCTGCCAAGCAATTAGGCTTCAACCTCTGGGGGAGGAAAAGAGAAAGGGGCAACTAGTCTCCCCCACATGACTCAGCTTGATAGATTCTAAAATGCTGCTTTTCAATTTTTAGTAGAAACAACTAGATATATATATTTAAAACAAACCAAAATGCTCCTCTACAACTCCCACCTCCATGTGGCTGTTTCACCTCTCCTTTAATGCCTACTCTCATCCTAGAGCAGCAGGGATGCTCATCTGTAGGACAGAGCAGACACAAAGCTCTGACACCATTCTGGTATGTGGCCACCGTTCCAGTACGTGGCCCCAGCGGCTGTCCCCATGAGGGAAGCACTGGCCCTGTGTCTAATGAACCCATCATCCAGCTTTAACTAATAGCAACACAGAGCCAATCTTGTGTGAGCTAACTCTTTCCCACTACCCCAGATTTCTGATAAAGAAAACTCCAGTCATATAATTTCATCTATAAATATCTCAGTGTGTATCTCTAAAAGATACGGTTTCAAAAAACATACCATAATGCCATTATCACATGTAAATATAATAATTCCTTGATACAAAAAGTCAGTGTTTAATTTTCCAAGCCTCATAAACTTTTTAACAATGTGCTTGAATCGAGAATCCAAATAAGATCCCACATTGCAACTGGTAGATGTGTTTAAGTCTCTTTTAACTTGTAGATTTCCTCTCCATTTTGTTTTCTTACATTTAAAGGAAATCTATTGTGGAAAATTTAAAACACATACAAAAACCTGTAGGCATTTCCATCTGCAGCCGGTGGTCCAACTAGTACTCAAATCTGCCCCATTTCCTACATATCCAACCTTCTTCCTCTTCTACCCCACCCCTGTCTGCCCCTGGATCTGTCTGGGCCTCGGTGCATGCATTCTCTTGGCTAAACTTGGGGCTTTAGGAATGTCCTAGACATTGTCAAGGCCCAGTTCCCTGGTTCACATTCTCTATCCTTTCCTGCTGTGGGCGAGGGAGCCCTTTCCTGAGTTCTGGATCTGTCCCTGCTCACATGCTTCAGTGTTCCTACCTTCCACCTGCCTTGGCTGCTAGCTGTTACCCTGTGTTCCTAGATCCCAGCTTGGCTCCCTCCTTCCCAGGTTTGAACCTGCCCCCCTTCAAACTGTCATTTTGAATAGACTCCACACACCCATTTGACTAAAACACACACATACACACAACCATTGCCACCACCAAAGACATATGAGTTCAGATAATTATTCCTTAATTAGCCACATTAAATTATCTCCATATCTCCTACTTCCTTCTGTCCTGAAGCAGTTAACCACCTAGGGAGGCAGCAAAACAGAGTAAGTGCATGCATGTTAACCACGGCCCTTCCCACAACCTGAATGAGAAAACAAAGGTCGAGCCTGGGCTGGGATCTCACATTTGGACTTACAGAGATTCCCCAGGTTGCTGAGTAATAATCAGAATATATTGTGTTTATTTACGAACAATGTAAGCTTAGATTGGTGGCAAAGACAAAATCATAGTCCCGTTTCATCAGCCTTACTGAATAAATCGTACTCTTGAAATCCTGGAGCTGAATTTGTGCAGTGGCCAAAGAAGGGCCTGACACCGGGAGGAATAGAATCACTTTTCAAGTTTGTTCACTGGCTCTGCTTTCTTCCCTACTCTGATTCCAAGTGTTCTTGGCTTCTCTGTGCAAAATAGTCTCCCAAAATAATTTTCTCCCCAGGGGTCTCTATCTCTGATTCCTTCAATGGAGTAAACGAATATTTTTCCAAAGGCTACCCTTCAGCTGAACTTTCTGCCTTCCAGAAATAGAGCTTGGCTCTAGGCAGCTAATCCTGTGTTCTGTGAGCTGCCCAGGCAGGGAGGCACAGGCTGCTGTGACCAAGTCTTATATAAGACCCTCCACATAAGGAGTAGTGCCCAGCCGAAGCAGGAATGCTCCGGGCAGGGCCTCACAGCTGTCCCAGTGCTCTGCAGTCCCTACCATGTGAGCTACTGGCTACTCAGAGAGGGTCATTTAATCTCTTGTTATTTTTACTACAGTTCTGGCTGCCATTTTACTAGAAACTCCAAGGGAAGGTATCCTTCCACCTGCTAAGTCCAGATCAGGAAAGCAAGTAGATTGAAAGAACAAAGATCTTGCACTGGCTGGAGAACCAGGACTGAAACCCAGGCTTCCCTCAAGCCGTTCAGAAGAGCACACTTAGAGAGCTGACTCTGGCGCTGTGGCCCCCAGACGGCAGTTGTTCAGGCACAGAATCTTTGAGCCAGAGTGGGCCTTAGTAGGGGAGAGTGCCTAGAGGGACTCTGTTGTAACTCTAATTAAAGATGCTGGGGGGATGTCTAATAGGCATTTCCATGCCCAGGAGCACTTACAGGGACACAGAAAGGAAGGAGCTGAGAAACAGCTAAAACACGTGCTTCTACTCCAGTTCAGATGCTAGAAGAGCAAAACTGAGGTATGTGAGGGTTCTACTCCTCCATTCCATTCCTAGCTCCCATTGCCATGGAAAATCAAGGAAGGTGATACTACAAATAACATTACAGATGCTGTATCTGGTGAATGCAGATGTAGTTGAAAAGTTAGGGGATCTGACAAAATATTCCCCTCAAATGAATGTGTTCAGCTCTGAGCTTCCATTCGTTTATCCATATGATCGTTGGTAGGTTATTTTTAAATGTAAAAAGGGAAAGGTCACTCACACAGACATGTAGTCCTGCTGTCACAACTTGCGCCACCGGACCTTTCTCTGCAGGCACAGATGGCGGCTCTGAGAGCAAGATGCTCCACCGGAACTGGCAGCAAAGGCCTGCCACTCATTCAGTTGTCCTGGAGCAACTTCCAGTGGATGCCTTCACCTGCACTGTTGGAGTGGCTCCTTTAACTCACTCGTAATATCTGCATATGTAGGATTAAGACCTCCCTTTAGACACCACCCTGAAGAAACAATGGACTCTATAATGTATTCACTGGCGAGAAATGACAAACGAGGTTAGAATCAGTGCAGGTACATGTTTAACAACTTGCCTCTACAGGGAAATAAAGCTCTGATTTGTAGTGTCTGCCATTTTCTGTGGATACTCCCACTTTGGCCAAGTTCAAGCTACCAGCCTAACTTCACTGAATGTGGCGTTTGGAAGATAAACACAAAATTGGCTTTCAGCGGCAGGAGTGATCCAGGGCAGACTGGCATCCACACACCACTAGCTGGAACCGTCAACAGTAAATCATTTCTGTCCCTTCTAGGGCATCTTACTTTTCCTAGCCCAGTGCAGAAATACTGTTTTCATTAGCTTTAATTTATTTTATCCTAGGGAGCAAGTCAGGCACTTTTTGGATTACTGTTGTGTCTTGATCTCATCACTGCTCAGTTACTCATCACTGACTCAGTTATTACTTTGGGCTCTGACAGGTGCGGCTCTGTCGGTAGGGCATTGTCCCACAAAGTGAAAGGTCACCAGTTCGATTCTCGGTCAGCCCAAATGCCCGGGTTGCTGACTTGCTCTCCCGGTTGCGATGTGTGCTAGAGGCAGCCAATCAATGTTTCCCTCCCTTCTCCTCTCTCTAAAATAAATAAATGAAATCTTTTAAAACATTATTTTTAAATTATTACTTTGGGATTCTGCTGGAGTCCAGACGACTTTGGGCTGACCTGATAAGAATCTGTGCACCCAAGAGAAGCAGCACGACGATTGAGGATAGGATTTGGAGTCCAGGCAAACTGAGTTCAAAGTCAATTCTATCCTGAAGATCAACTAGGAAATTTAGGGTTCCATGACTTCTCCTAACCTCTCTAAATTGGAGTAAAGTGATAATATAACACGCTCTGTGTAGTTGTGAAGATTAAATAAGCAAATGTACGTAAAACGCCTGACTCTGCACTGGCACACAGTGCTCCATAAATAGTAACTACGGTTATTATCACTTGCTGTCGCTTGGCCTGGTTTCTATCTCAGCACTGTCACTGCCTCGCTAGCCTACAGAGCCCCTTCCTGTGAAGCGATCGAGGTGTGTGCTTCTGGTGCTGTGTGCCAGGAGCCAACGAGCAGGGCTCATGGGTCCCCAAGGCAAGAGAGTACTAGGGTGGGACATCAGGGCATCAGCCCCTGGAGTCCCGTAGACAATCATTTCCTTTTGAGAAGAAACAGCACGACAGACATTTCCAGCAGTAAGGGCACGCCGTCAGTAAACAGAGGGTCTCTGGAAGTGGACACAGTGGGCTCAGGGTTTCCAAAGACCACACCCAGCCTGAAGCTGACTGCATCCGGGGCCTCTCCCTGTATTCACTGGTCTTCCAGTCCTGCCCTTTACCTGAGCTGCCCTTCCTCCTCCCTCAGCCCAGGCTTCATCCTGGTGCTAAAATTCCCCATTCCTGCTTTCTCCCTGGGCCAGGCACAGGGGCAGCAACACCTTTCAAAGCTGATCACAGTCCTTCTATTTATGTGTCATGGTATGGTTTTCAAAGTCTTTTTACTTCCATATGTGTTTCATCTTTTCAAAAGCTGCTGAGCACAGCAGAGCTGATCTTATAACCCACACTTGATACATACAAAGAAACAGTGTGCCAGGGAGGCAAGTAAGTGCCTTAGCCAAAGGTCAGACAATGTTTGTGGCAGAGCTGCCCCACCCCCCTTGCTGTTAGGTCTCCCTCCAGCACACTTTTCATTATGCTTGCATTCTAACCAAAAGTCGGGCTAACCTATCAAGCCCCAGTCTAAGGCCTATGTGGTCAGGATGTTGAATTCTATTAGCTCTCCCCAGTCTGTGTCTGAACAGACTGTTCCCATACTTGGCTGAAGTGTCTTTCTGAGCTTGACTAGTTCTATGTGATGACAGTGCAGCTGAGGCCCCCGTGTCTCCCAGGTGCACTCTTAGCCTTGTGAGTTATGTAAAGGCTCTAGAATTCTCAGAAGACAATCATTAAATAAACACTACAGCTGGAAATGACCTGAGGGATGACCTAGCCCAGCTTCTCATCACACTAATGATAAGTCAAGGCAGAGAGCTTGAGTGATGTGGACCAAGTCCCCTGACTGGTGGGCCAGTGGCCAAAGGGGGCCTAAACTCCAGGCCTTCTGACTCCCTGCGCACTGCTCTTTCACCTAAGGTCACGGCTGTTTCTGAGACTTCTAATCCTTTTCTGAAGACTTGAGATTTTCAATTGTTTTTTTAAGAAGGCATAAAAAAGAGGCTCAGTCATTTCTAAATGTGGAAAACCAATATAAGCTCTTCCTTTTCTATTGCAAGATTCTGCTGCTTCTTTATTCATATACCCAATGCAAAGAAGATTAGAAAATGTCAACTAAGGAAAAACAATATTTTATATGTAAAGTACTACACCTTTAAGCATTCTGGGGTATTCTTCTTTAAATATATATGAGGTCTAATTCCTAAACAATGAGATTTCCTTTCTCAAATAAGACCAAATGTCTGAGTGAGTAGCATAAACACCACGCTCTGAAAGTTTTGGAATTTTCTTTAAAATCAATGGCAGTCTTTTGCATGCCTCCCGTGAAATGATCTCTCTTGGTGAAATTGGATTCTTAGCACTTTCTCTAGCAAAGACCACCAAAAAAAGCCTCTGCTGTCTTTCTTCATCTCTCCATTGTGGAGATTCAGAGAATGTTGACTATTTATGTGAATCTGAGAAAGTCAATCAATCTTGGAAAACCTGTTGTGCCTCAGATGAAGAGAGACTAAGAGCTGTGCTTGCTCATATCACCAGGAGAGCAAATCGGTCTCCCTTCAGGATCAGATAAATAGTTCCAGTGGGGTGTGACGGGAAGTCTCCTTCCTTCCTCCCCCCAATCCTCTGGACTGCTTGCTGATGCCAAAATTTTCTTTTAAAACTGGTTGCACATAGAAGGGGAAAGGTGAGACTTGGCAGGGGGAGCAATTACCAAAGTAGTGAAGCCTTTCATTCTTTAATAAGAGTTTTTAAAAAATTAAAGGTGAACACCTGGTTGAGTAACCTAGTTAAGGGAGAGAGTAAGCCTTCAAACAAACAAATCGTGTGAAGTACCCATTTTCAGAGCCTCCTTGGTTTGGATAGTGTGAAAAGTTGAAGAAACAGGGAGTGTCAATTACCTTCAAGAGAAGGAAGGAAGTCCGTGGATGGTGAGAAGAGAACTGCTACCAGTTTAACCAGGACAAGATGTAAAAATGCTAGCTGAGGAGGATGAAGCTCAAGCTCAGGTTGCCTCAATTGTTCAGGGTCCTTCCAAGAGTCTCCAGCCAATTTTATGTTTTTAACTTTGTTTTCTTTTTGTTTAAAGAGGGCATCCTAGGTTAAATCAATTTCAGCTCCATCAAATCTGGATTGCATGAGCAAGGTAGAGATTCTGAGGTACAGAGTTACATGCAAAAGCCAGTCTGATGTGGGTCATGGATGAAAATACTTAGAGCTGCTCCTTTTATTTGGGTGTGCAAGAAGGACCACATCTCTCTCTATTTTCTATGAATCAACCTGTTTTTCACTTGAAAGCTCCACCCTGCTGGGCTGTTACACACACACACACTACCCCTAGGATGGCTGCTCTATCCATGCTTGAGGCACAGGAAGTGCTTCCAGGCCTGAGAACCCCGAAGCACATGTCTCCATCTCCTCAGGTACATCATACAACCATCTCCCTTGAGGACTGGCCACTCCTTGGGCTCCTGAGCCAAAGGAGAAACACATAACCTTCCCTAAAATCCACAGACCTCTTTTTTCTTCTGCCTCAAGAGAACTTCCTCTTCACTACACAGCTTCCTCTAAGACACTTGCCTCTTCTCCTTCCTGTACTTTTACAATAATTTTTTTGCCCATTCTACCCATAGTATGAAAATTAACAAACCAAATGTTAGTCTGTCTTTCTATGGGGTACCAGGCCCTGACAGAAACTCGAGAAGAGGGGACTTTACATTAGGTCCTTTAAATGCAGACGAAAAAGGGGGGAGGGAAAGGAGAACAGTGCATTTCCATAGTAAAATACAATGATTGTTTCCATAAGGAGGGTCATCACGTAGAGAAGATCTGTCTCCTTGTGTTTCTAATCACTGGGAGAAAAAGCTGTTATAACCCAGAAGAGAAAGCCCTTTATGAATTTAGATGAAGCACAGAAGAGGACTAGCAAAGAAGACTACAGGTTGCATATAAAAAGTGTTCATATGCTAGATCCCATGGGTAGCAAAACAAAATAAAACAAAAACACCCACCCAAACACTCTCGAACACTGAACAGTAATGGCATACATGGTTGTCCCAGCTACAAAACAGGTTTGTCTTTTAGCCTCATACTT
Source organism: Desmodus rotundus (assembly GCF_022682495.2). Taxonomy (NCBI): domain Eukaryota; kingdom Metazoa; phylum Chordata; class Mammalia; order Chiroptera; family Phyllostomidae; genus Desmodus; species Desmodus rotundus. Next base: position 148,105,356 of record NC_071387.1, read on the forward strand.
ATTGAGTCAATATTTTCAAAAGTGCTGCAAATATCACCTCAAGGAAATATTTATTACTGACTTCCTCTGGCCTCATTTTTATTGTTTGCTTATTGTTTTTCTCCTTAAGATTCATTATAAGTCTCTTATCAGGTGGTTTGAAGCCTTGTGTAGAATGATATCCTGTTGCGCAAAAGTAGCAACACTGCCCTTCCCGATGTCCAGGACTGACCGAGTGAACCTTGACCTCTTCTCATTCCTTTAGTCGGCAAGACTGCCCCAGTCCCAAAGGGCAGGAGAGCTGGCCCCGTGGGTATTTATGCAGCTTGATGTACAGGGGTGGTCCAGCCACACTGTAAATAGAGGTCAGCACACAGAAAGGTGTGCTGTCTGTTCAAATAGGGACCAGTGCTGTTGTTTGTTTGTTTGTTTTTGGTACATGGTTTCCAATTCACATGAATCCATTTCACACTAATGGAACAAGCAGTGCAAAAGGGGATCTTGTGCTCAAAGACGTGATGAATTAGACACAGTAATGAATCAGATCTTTGGGGAAGAGTAAACCCCTCTTAGGGTTCTTCCCAAGGGCTCTCTAAACTCTGTGCTACAAATTGAGCTGAATGTCTGCATGCCTGAGGATTTACAGCTTCCAGGTCAGATGTGTGTGCCATAAACTCACCAAAACAACACTCTTGCTAATGCTGTTTTAAAAACCCTTAATGTTACCCAGCTTAGTGCTAAGCATACATGAGGGATTGAATAAATAGTCCCCAACTGACTACACCTCTCTATATCCAGCCTGTAACTAGCATACTCAAGAAGAGAAATTCCTCCTCAATCAACTTGTTAAATCTGGACACCATTTCAAGCATACTTGAGCTTTCTACCTCAATCATTGTTTTATATTCCGGGAACCCTCTGGTGCCTGTCTCTGTATTTAAGCATCTGCCATTTTTTAAGCCAGTAGCAACAGCACCACTAAGTTTACCCAGGATGTTTACCACCAGTTATTCGCATAACGTGCCCACAGGGCAGGTGGCTGTCAGCACTGGCATTTCATGGGCCAGGAAACATGCTCCTGATGACACACAGGGAATCCGAGACAGAACCATGATCAGAATTCTCAATACTCAGGCCCTGACCAGTGTGGCTCAGTTGGTTGGGTGTCGTCCCGCAAAGCAAAAGGCTGCTGGTTTGATTCCAGGTCAGGGCACAAGCCTGGGTTGCGGGTTTGGTCCCCAGTTGAGGTGCGTACAAGAGACAACCTCCCTCTCTTTCCCCCTCCCTCCCCTTCTCTCTAAAAAGAAATTAAATCTTTTTTAAAAAGACTATTTCTTTAAAAAAAAATTCTAAATACTCAGGCCTGCCTATGACACAAGACAAAAACTCTACCGAGTTAGGTGAATGTTCATTATTTTACAATTGATCCATTATTCAAAGCACTACCTTCTCTACAAGGCCTTTCTCAATCACTCCAGTCCACAGTGACTCCTTCCTAGAGCATTCCCCAACCATTTCCCAAACTCCTAACACATTTTATTTGAATGCTACATTGGTCTTTAATCACATCCTCTTTATATGAGCAATGATTTCCAATGGGTGGTATTACCTTCCCTTCAGAGTATTACCTCCGTGAGGATACTCTTACTTACTCCCCTACTGCTCCTAGCGACATGCTTTTTCTCAGATGGGGCTGAGAATGCACTGCCCTGTGACCACCGCTAGCCTAAATGGCTACAAACCAAGAACCATAAATTGATATAAAACGGAACCAGGATGTACTCCTCAGTTTGACCCCCAAAAGGACACATGAATAAGCCCTCCCAGGTACTGCCTCCTTGGTGGTCTCCTCTGACCCAAGCAGGTAACAGCAACTGCCTCCCTATAGCCTTTGCAGGAGTCTTGCTGGACAAACACCATCTGGGAACAGTCCTCTTGGCCCCACGAGTTCATGCAGAAACAGGCTCATGAGCTAACCTTGAAATGAGCACCCACAGATTGTGGGTGCCCTGGGGAACTGGGCAGAAAAGACAGAGCTGAGTAACAGCCTGCCCTCCGCATTCAAACCAACAAGCTCAAGAGTAAGTTCACCTGTCTATCCAGCGGGCTTCCCACTTAATCTAATCATACAGAGAAAACCATAAATCATGTTATATTTTAAAAAATGGTGAAAATGTTCATTGTAGAACATCTGAAAAATAGAGTATAAAAAGTTATAAAATTATCCATTGATCTCACCACCCAGAGATAAACACCATTAATGTGTTCTTATATTTCTTGCTAGTTTTTTTCTATGTAAAAATATTTCTCTCCTGTAACTAAAATTGTAATTTTATGACCTAATTTTCTTCACTTAACAGTAGCATTTCACTAAGCATTTTATGTTATTAAAAATTCCAAACTATGATGTTAATGGCTTCATAATGTTTCCTGTCATGGAGGCACTCGAGTAATTTAACCATGCTTCTATCACTATAGTGCTCACATGCCACGTTAATGGTACCGCAGGGTGTGACTGAGAAACCCCACCCAGATCATTCCACTGGAATCTTTTAGGAAATAGTCAAATAGACCCTCTTCCTGCTGGAGAAAAGAAATATAATTTCTCACGACACACCTATGTTTTTCAAATATATAAAAATGATCAGTGTGGCCAACCCTATTAATGCTCCATCCCATACTCCCCTTATCTGTTCTCTTGCAGTGATGATAACCCCTTCCCTTGCCCCCTGACAGCTTCTCATCTAAAGCACCCAACTGTTTTCCTCTAGTCCCCAGGGGCAACCCTCAGCCAATGAGTGGAGAGTGGTGGGTAAATATCCCGACTCCCATGACCCTCCCTGGGAAAGTTCTGAAGCTCAGACTACACGGTTACTTGAAGACTTCCAGTAGGACTGAGCTGCAGGTGCCCACGGTGGTCGTTCACTTATTTTGGGCTTTCCTCCCTTCCCCGTCTTACTTTTCCCACTTCTTAAGGGGGACTTCCTGGGGTCTACCCCCAAATAACTATCTGAATTCAGTCTTGTCTCTGGGTCTTCTTGTGGGAAGCCAAACAAAAATAGTCATCTAAAAGTTTGTCTAAGACAGAATAGAGAGGGGGGAAACCCAATATTTCACAATTGGCCAGTAAATTACTACTATTAATCATGCCCTGTCTGTGGAAAATACAAGTCTGTAAAACTAACATAAAGACTATGTGAAACCCCTTCTTCTCTGAGTCATATTGACTCCCTTCCACCACCTCTGCGATTTCCATGATTTTGAGTGTAAACAGGAAGGCAGTCCCTATTTCTTCAGTGGTCATTCTTGAGAACATGCACGTTGTTGTCGTTAGGACTATTTAGAAACACTCCTGTCACCTTCACTGGTTGTTCTGCAAAGAATCTGGAGACACAGTAATTTGAAATGTCAGTGGATTTAAACAGACTGAAGCGTCTGCTAAATCCAACCAATAGGTTAATAGTCTTTGTTTATACAGCTGTGTCTTGATATAGCCCTGCAGCAACAGTCAAGTACCACATAAATAACTTAGCAAGGAGTGCTTGAGGCCAGTGCATGAAGCAATTGATGTTTTAAATAAATTACAAAGCCAAAGAATCTTTGAAACCTGAAACTGTTTACAAAAGAATTGAGACTCTCTTACTGCATAAAATGATGCAAACCTTTTGCACATTTTGAGAACATTTTCTACCAAGAACTGTTTTATTTTCTAATGATTAAAGAGTTTATGCCTCATTCCTGCTCCCCCATTCTTTGGAATCTCATTCCCCACATAATACCTGTTACTTCTTCAGTTCTTGCTTTTATGCTACTCGTCATTTAGATAGGTTAAAATCTTTAGAGGAGAAATTATGGTGGATTTCTCATACCCTACTGATACAAAATTTAAAATTAATACAATTCTAAATCCCAAAATGAGTAAAAGAAAGACAACAAACTCCTAATAATTCCTGTGATAAGTATTTTGATGATCTTTGAAGTATCAACAACATTCCAAATATATTTCCTGGTACCCTAAGCATAGACTGAGTTTGCCAGTTCAGAAACCCCATTAGTGACACACTTGTGATTATGGGTCAGTTTGTAGAATAGAAGGATGAACTGAAAAGCAAGCTGAAGTCCCAAGTCACATATTCACCTACATCCCACATATATGCTAATAGCCAAAGAATTAAAAGCTGCCCCTAATTTGGTCCTCTGGTTAGTATTCAGACAGGTGGTGAGTTTATTTGCCAGGAAAGTGAACTGTCTCATCAAAAAATGGCTATTGTTCTGCCAGAGCCCCATCAAATGAGAGGTTATCAGTGAAAATCAAGTTAATTTACACATCACCAAACAAATGTCCCCACCAGTTTCTCTACTGGCTTCTGGAAACAAATTGACCTTAAAATAGCCATTAGACAGGTCTGGCAGCACAGTCGATTTGTCACCACTCTTGTTGGCCAAAGCCCTCAGCTGGGTTTGACGTCCAGAAGACACATGGGAGCAGACTGTCCAAACAGTTCAAGTGGCCTGAGATAAAGCGCCAAAGCTTACAGGACTCCCTAAGTTGACAAGGAGAAAAACATGACTTAAACTAGCTCAAGAAAAAAAGCGGGGGGGGGGAGGTGAGGAGCTTTTGGTTTATGTACTTGGGATGTCCTGGGCCTTCAGAAAAGTCCAGTGAACTTTAGGCAAGGCTGACTCCAGGGGCACAAACAGCGCCAGCAGGACAATGCCCCTATCTCTTCCCCCTCGGTGCTGGTTGCCTGGAAAGTTGGAGTCATTCCACAGACGGGAGCCTCTCCTTCACAGCTCCAGGAAGCCTCCAGGCTGTCCCTGTTTGATGCAGCTTGCCCCACTTGCCCATTCCTTAGTCTCAGCATAAACCTGGCCATGATAATGAGAGAGGGGTGGCTCCCCTAGAGATTCTGGGCCAGCACGAATAGATGTCCACTGTGATGTCATATCCCCCATTTAGAGCAAATGTTGACTGAAAGCAGAAACAATGTCACGTATCTTCTGTGCTCAAAGCAGCCAGCAAACATCCTCATCTCTGGGTGCTCATCTCCACTGTGGATCAACGGATTGACTAGTGCAGAATAAAAGACCAGGGGGGTTCCTTTAAGCAAAGGCCATCATGGCAGTCTGTGAAGACGAAGTACCTCTCCAAAGGGCAGAGCTCACTCACACGGTTATTAATGAGTCTTTGTCCATATCTGCCTATCTTAGGACACATTTTAACTTCAAACAGGAAGCCCAAAGGTAGGAAGGCTGGAAGATCCAATTCCATCGAGATCTTGGTACCCAACAACCAAAAACAGCATTTTTCAGTGGTGAACTTGTGGCTGGTCCTGTGTAGAGGGGGAATGGGTAGCTACTTATATAATACTCTAACAACTTCATAAGCCCTTTTAGGTTCCTAATTTCTCCTCAGTCAACCAACCAAAGTCTGTGTGGTAGAGTATTCTAGAAAAACATTGGGATAGGTTCTAGTCACCACTCTGCTATTAATAAGTTGTGTGATTTTCAGCAAATCACTTGGTCTCTGAGTATTCGTTGCCTCATCTATAAAGCACAGAATTAGTCCTCCTCAAGCTCTGTCATTCTGTAACCCACAACTACTGAGCTCTGTGAAAGAGCACTGGAGTCCAACCTGGCTTGCATATTAGAAACAGTTTGAGAGCTTTGAAAATAACCCTGACGTGTAGGCCACAACTCAGACCAATTAAATAAGAGTTCCTGGTGATAGGAACCAGGCATCAATATATGTTTTACATCTCCCCAGGTGATTCTGATTTTCAGCCAAGGTTGCACTATCCTATTTCATTCTGCAGTCTTGTAGAAGAGCAAGCTGAACAGGGTGAAAGATGAGCCCCGGCAAAGCATACCTCCCAGAGACCCCGTCTGCAGCCAAGTGGCCCCACAGCTGGTGGCATCTGCCATGTAACACTTCCTGCACTAGAAATTACTGTCTCTTTCTGATGTTCCTAGTGGCATCTGGCACTCAACACATTTCAGGGCAAGTGTCCAGAATTAGGGTATTATTATTTTTTGTGCTGAATTCATAGTGTAAGTTGTTTACCTGAATCCATCTCAGCCAAAGGACATTTTTCACTATTAAGAAAATAGGAAACTTCAAGGTATTCCACATGTTGCATAATGAACTATGAAATGAGAGGCACCCAAGTGATAGTTTAATCATTTCCCTTCTCTTATGTAATAACACATATTTTTGTTCTGTTACATGAGTCATCAAATTTGCTCTAGCATCAGAATGCACTGAAAAGCAGGGAGAAATATATTCTTGGCAATTAGTGGCTTTTTGAGAGAAAAAAAAAATCATAATCCGTTGAGCTTTCTATGGTTCTATAGTGCTAACCAGCATTTATGTCACTCTCAATGATAGGTGGGTCTGTTTCATTGAAACTTTCTCCCGAGGGAAAAAATTGCTCTACAGTTTCATGATCACGTCCACACCTCCTGCCCCATAACCCCACGCTCCATGCAGGCCTGCCTCCTACGTGCAAAGGCTTGCTTCTCACCTCTGTTGTTTGTTCGTTCTTGTCTCTGCTTTGTGAGCTTTGATTCCCTTTCAAAGTAGCAAGACAGAAATAACTTGGGTTGAAGTTTCATGAAGTTACCTTATCTTTCTGAAACTCCACTTATTTAAAGGATTCTAAAAATAGATCTCACGGAATTGAAAAATATGGCATAAATGAAGTCAATGGGAAGGTGAGCCCTCTTTACTCCCCCCTCCCCCCTAAGCATTGAAACAGGAAAACATTGTGGTGATTAAATAAAATCAAATGTCTCAGTTAACCAGAGTTAGAATAATCTGTTTTCTTCAGAGAGGTTCAAACTCATGGGATATATTTTCTTCTTTGTGCGGGGAGGTCTCTGGGTGTGTGGGTGGGTAGGCGGGTGGGTAAGGAGCTTGTGATTATTTCATATGGTTTCAAACACAGTATTTCCTACACTTCAGTGTAGATTGCACTTCTATGGGAATGCTCAAAATTACCTCTTCTGCAAGACCCTTCCTATAGTGATTTCCCATAATAATTTGGATTTTGGCTTCTCTTAATCACATTGTCTGATAACACCAGACTCTGCTCCCACATGGTTAACACTTGCCTGGGATTGAGCAGAACTCATCCCTGTGGAAAGGAGTTTTGGGTCTCTAATTCATCATTGCCTCTCCCATTCCTATTTCACTCACTTCAGTTACCATTACTTTTCTGGGGTCTTATCACATCCCCTGTACACCTATCTGGGAGTTTGAAGGAGCTCATATTAGGGTTTCCACAGAAACAAAACCCTGTAGGAGATTACATAAATATTTAAATATATATAAATATACATATACTTTTTTCTGTCCAGAAAAAAAGTCCAGCCATTGTTAATATAATGAGAATAGTTTGTGCAACATCAATGTAACCTGGCAGCCAAGGAGAGTGGACTGGAATGCACATGCATGAACAATGATGACTTCACTGTATCAGTCAGTGGGAGCAGTAGATGCCATTGACTGAGCACGTGTACTGTGTGGCCACTGCGTTCAAAATGATTGAGCAAAGGAGAGCAACAAATCTGCACCAAATTTTGCATTAAGCTTGAACATTGCTCCGCAGAAACTATTGGGATGACTCAGAAGGCCACAGCCATGGACATCTGGTGATTGGAAGCTTCATCACGACAACACACCTGCTCATGTATCACATCTTGTGCAGAGTTTTTGGGTAAAACATCAAATCACCCAGGTGAGTCAGCCCCGCTACAACCCAGATTTGGCACCCTGTGACTTCTGGCTTTTCCCCAAACTAAAATCACCTGTGAAAGGGAAAAGATTGCAGACCATTGATAAGCTTCATGAAAATATGACAGGGCAGCTGATAGCTATTGGGAGAATGGTGTGAGGTCCTAAGGTGCCTACTCTGAAGGGGACTGAGGTGTCATTGTCCTATCACAATGTTTCTTGTATCTTGAATCTTCTTCAATAAATGTCTCTCTTTTTCATACTACATGGCTGGAAACATTCTGGACAGACCATATATATATATAAGAGAACTTAAAGAACTGGCTCATGTGATTATGGGGGGCTTCCAAGCCCAAAAATGTGTAGGGCAGGCTAGCAGCCTCAAAATTCAGGTAAAAGTTGGTCTTGCAGTCTTGGGTCTAAAGTCTGAAAAGTCAGTCATGTAGGGTTTCTGTGTTGCAGTCTGGATGCAGAATTCCTTCTTCTTTGGGAAACTTCAGTTTTTGCTCTGTGGGCCTTCAACTGATTAGATGAGGCCCACCCCCCACTATGGAGGGTAATCTGCTTTACTTAGTGTCTGCTGATTGTAAATGTTAATCACATCTTTTAAAAAATACCATTGAAGCAACAGACAGACTATCTTTTGACCAAACAATTGTGCCTAGTCAAGTTGACACATAAAATCATCACAGTTACATGGAGTAGGGCCCGTTTCTCAGGAAACACAATGTTATAGTCACCTCTTGCTTCCCCTTCAACTCTCCTTCTTCATCAACCATACGGCATTTTACCTAGTAACAAGACCAGGGAACCCTGTATTTCTCCAAAGTTATTAATGATGTTCTGAGAAATCCTTTATCTTCCATAGCACCTCCTCCCTGAGACGGTACATACTGAATGGCCGAGCTGCCTGAGTGGGAGAAAGGCCTGGGGTGTAAGGCTATATGGGGAACCACATCCTCAAGCAGTATGTCAGCAGGTCACCAGCCACTGATACATTCTGAGTTCATCAGTGCTGTTTCAGACGAGCCCTCTCTTTTCCTGCCCAAATGATAGAAGGAGTTTCCTTCATGACTTGCCATTAATTCTTCATCCCTCACTTACACTTAAACATTTTTGTGTCCTGATTTCTGCTCCCTGCCCCCACCTCACTGAAACTGCTTGTTGGAGATTGCTTGAAGATTCATTAATTATCAGATTCTCTTTGCCCCACTGTCTTTGGCCTTCGGCTGCAGTGGGGTTGTTACTGCACCTTTCCTTCTGGCTCTTTTCCTTATGCTCTATTTGCAAAAGAGTCTTCTTTATCTGACATCCTAAGTACAGTACTCCCCAAAGCTTTCCTTCAGCTGGGCTCTCCTCCCCACCACCACCTCCTTAACAATGTTATCTACCCTCAAACTTCATCATCTTGATAAAGAAGATTCCAGAATATTTATCTCTAGCTCCAACCTGTCTCATAAGCTCTAGACTAATATTTTTTCTCCATATTTAGGACTTCTCCACCTAGCTGTCCCACTGGTGCCTAAATCTCATTATGTCAAAAAGTTATTGTCAGAAAGCACATGTGTGTGTGTGTGTGCATGTGCACGCTTCTGGTACTGAATGCTCTATGAATGTACCATATTTTCCAAGTACTTAAGGTTTCGACTTGAAGTCGAATGGTATTTCTGACCATTGTCTTGCCCTGGCCCCCACATATACTTCATTTCCAAGAAATACATTATTCCACCAATACATTGTCTCACACTCTCTCACACTGCCCCCTTTAATTATGTTCTCATTGCCACCATCCTGGCCAAGGCCTCCTCATTGCAACAGTGGCCTCACTCCTGGTGTTCTTAAGCACATCTGGGTTTCTCACTCTCCACCCTTTTGCTTAGGTTCTTTCCTCTGCAACCACCTTTCAGGGAGTTACCCTGGTATCCATAGACTTGACTTTATGCCGTGTTAGCATTTTACCACAGTGCCTTGTAGCAATCTGTGCGCCTCTAATTTACCCATGTGGCCGTAATCTGTCTTGGAAGTGCCTGTAAGAGGTGAAGAGTTTGTAATCTGAAAGGGCAAATAGGCTATATCCGCCAGTGTAAAGTGTTGCTCATAGAAGGTGCTTCATAGATGCTTGTGGAAGGAAGGAATATGTGTTAATCTTGAGTCTTCCCTGGAATTTAAACTAAGAGTAAGGACTTTGCCTTATACTCTTCCATTCTCATTCCCACTCCAAGCCCTGGATACTGTGGGCCATATAAATCTCAATAAACCTCCGTCACTTAAGGGGCTCAGACTTAAAAACACCTGGAAAGAACAACCCTGCCTTGAGCCAGAAAAAGATCTCAACTAAAGATAGCAACCTGGTGCCCACATACTGATTGCAAATATACTTCGATGACCCACCAGTCAGGCTCCTCCATGACAATAAGAGAATTCCAAATTTCACACTGACCTCCACATCCAGGCTGACAAATGAAGGCCCATTCCACAGGGGACCCGTGGAGCCCTTCCCTGCACCAGCTCCTGCGTGTGGCCTCATTCCATTTCTTCCCGCCTTTCTTCTCCTGTGTTCCAGTGAAAGCACGCCAAGACCCTAAACAAAAACAAGCTTTCATCCTCACTCTCCTTAAAGAACAAATTAGAGCAACTGTTGCCAGCCCATCTCAAGTGCGAGTATTTCCCCAGAACAGGGGGAAATGAGGGAATTTCCCAAGTTAAGCAAGGATTCAGCACCACAGGTTCCAAAGAAGTTTTTTAGATAAAATGTGAAAGTTCCAGAAGTCCTCTGGATATTTTGTTTATAAAACAGATATTCAGGGACTCCCAGGAATCTTCCAGATGATTAAGTGAGTCTACCCCTTTCCATCCAGTTACCTCATTACTGTAGACTCAGCGTCTCTAACTAAACAAGACAGTATGGTCTTGAAAACAGACTGAACTCCTTGACCCTTTAGCGTAGCAGAAATACTAATGATGACAGTGAAGTGTAAGTTGCTGGGTGCAGCCGCAGCTGAGACAAAAAGTGAAACAGGGCAATGCTTCCAGTGGAAGTGTGTTCAATTAATATGTCATCAAATTCCTCAGGCATTAGTATAATCTGATTCTTTCCCAGAGCCAGTCATTTCTGAAACAAAATTACGTACTGGACTGGCAAAAAAGTCTGTATGGTTTTTCCATAAAAAAAAGACACACTAGTCATTACACCAGTAACATTATTGGTTTGGATATTTGAGCATGTCGGCTATGTCCTGCGTGGCACGACGTGGATTGTTCTCAGTTAATGTCCTGATCTGATCCCTGTCTACCTCCCAACTGTGGGGCGTTGTCCAGCAAGAAAGCTCCAGCACAAAACTCTGCAAACCACTGTTGACACATTCAGTCACAGCACCTTCTCCATACACTGCACACACCTTTTTTTGCATCTCAGTTGCGTTTTTACCTTTCTTGAAATAATAAAGCATAATATGCTGAAAATGTGTATTTTCTTCCATCTTCAACAGTAAAATGACTACACAAAAATTCACCCATTTTGATACTTTTTTAAAATGCACGCTGATATGACAGCTGTCACAATACAATCTAACAAAATTGTTTTGAATGAAGTTAAAGACAACCAAGTGCTACTAGAGCCATTGTACGGAAAAAACCAAATGTACTTTTTGGCCAACCCAATATATATATAAAATTGTACATACAGAGGTTAAGATTTTACTATGCTTTTCTTCGTCCAGGAACACATTTCCTAGGGTGTTAGTGATACAAATGATGGGTGAGGTGTCGGCACCTCTCCAGGTGCCACAACTCTAAAGAAGCAGGGACTTCTCTGGTTAACACTATTGCCTTAGCCTGATTCATAACCAGACATGTACCTAATACAGGTGTCTAGGTGTGTATGTTATTATGAGGAACTATGAGCCATGCAGCTGAACAGGCATTGGAGGAGTAAAGATCAGTGATTCAATTCGCCGGGCCTCTGCTTCGTGGTGTGGAGGGCAGCCCACACCCTCGGGGCTGTGCCTGTGGCTGGGAGCCAGGGTGCCGGCAGACTCTGAGGGGCACTAGGAGTGAGGTGTGGGCATACTTGGGCAGACCCAGAAAGAGGCCCTGCTCCTGTGTGCAGTTACCCGGTGCCAGTAATGACAATAATACAAACCAATACCAGCATATACAGTTTCAGGCCTTTCAGGGACTGAGGCCTTCTCAGCTGGGGCTTCTTGCTTTGAGACACAGAGGCCAAGTGTGAATCTGAGTGGGGGGGTTGCTCAGCACTCCCACCCCTCCTCCCAAGTTGCACATCCCCCATGCCCACACCGTGTGCCTTGCTGTTCTTTCTGGCCAGGAACTCTGGCTCCTGCCACTCCTCCTTTCCCACCCTCCGTGTGCTCAGACCCTGCCAGCCCCAGGGTCACGAGGTGGCAGCCGAGGGACTGGGTCCTGCCTGCAGGAAGGCCTTCTTCACCCAGCACAGTTCTCTGCTCGTTGTCTTGTGCTTGGCCATTGCACACACTCCTGTCTGCCCCGCAGATGAGGGCGGCACCCTACCTTTAACACCTGGCTCCCAGGTCCTGACTCTGCACCTTCCAGGCACCAGTGAGATTCCTCCCTGTGGGCTCCTGGGCCAGGGACTCACTGTCCTACCACCGGGCTTCATTCTTGTTGACAGTATAGAGTAGGTTTCATCTCAGCCTTTTTTTAAATCAGTATGTGCTTTTCTTCTTACCTATTGCAAACAGTGAGCTCCTTGAAGACCCACACTTTCACACAGGTATTTTCACACAGGGTGTTTTTAAGGGGCATCTGAAATATCACGGAGAAGATGGGGTAGATGGGAAGACAGGAAGAGAGAGGAAAACATGGTAAAGAGCCAGCTCATTTCTTTTCATGATGTCCTTCAAGTATACAAAAGACTCATTCTACCCATTCCGCAGGTGGGATGCTGAGGCCTGCACGCAGGCTGTGATGAAATCGACCACAGGCCATCTGTGGGTGGGGCCTGGATCTGAGCCTAGACTTTCAGCTCGGAGCTCTCTCTGTTAAGTTGTCTTCCTTTGACCTATCTAGGTCTGTCCCCAGAAGCAAAATGAAGCAAAAGAAATATTTCTTCTGTCTGGACAAAGGAAAAAGCCAAACCAGTTAAAACTTCCCTCTCTGTCATTCATGGTAGAAGTAACTGAAGAGAGGAACAGATAGGCCAAATTAAGCCTCTTTGCTCAGCAACCCCTCACCCCCCGCACTTTGTTTCTATGTTTCTATTACTCCGGTAGGGACAGTCCAGAGGTGCCCGCGTGCCCTGTGCAGCCCGCGCACACTTACAGAGTGCTCATTGGTGCTCAGAGCGCGGGGTTCAAAATTCCTGACGAATGAAAGCACCTTGGAGATGTTCTAAGCTGTGGAATGTAAGCCTCTTTTTGCTTGGCAAGAAAAATCTGCTATTTTTGACCTTATTTTCACTGCTCTAGGAAAATTTTAAGAATGACAAATTTACTCCCACACACCTCTCCCCTCGCCCCAGAGAAGTGGAGGGGTCACGGAGGAACTGGTGATGGTTCGGGCTTTCTGTCAGCTCTGCTGGTGAAGGCTGGGCTCATTTGAATGTTTTTTTTCGAGTAAAACAAAGACATAGGCAGTTTCTTGAATGGAATTCATAGCAATAACAAGAGGAGAGGGGCAAATTTGGGAAGGGCAGAGTTCATGTTAGGAGTAAGGGGAATTAAGGTGCGATTGAATTGTTTGATCTTCCCTGGGCAGGGCCACAGCAGTCAGGCATGTGGCTGTTGCCGAGTGGGTAAACTCTATGCCTTTGGGGTGGTGTAAGGTCTCCAATATCACCCTGATAGTGGGATGGGGCAGTTGGTGCCAAGACCTCAATCTTGGAAGCCAGGTCAAACAAACCAGGCCTCTTTCTAGACGAGGCCAGAACAGAGCAGAGCTGGCATTGGAAGGTCTGCCAGTTCTTAGAGTGGAGTATCTTGGGGTCACAGGACTCAGTCAAGCCAGAGCATGGCAGGAAAATGACCTGGGAATGCACCTGAGAGCCAAAGGACGACGGCCTGAATCTCACAAAATTCCACAGTCATTAAAAAACCTGGAGCAGCTTCTCAATTCTCCAAGCGGTTACTGTCCTCCTGCCCAGCTCATCTCTACGTTTGGGCTGACACATTCTCTCCTGACCGGCTCCCATTAGGAGACAGTATGTTCCAAAGACTCGATGAGCCACCTGGGTGATGGCTTAAAGGTTAAAGGTTTCGATTCTGCTCAAATGCATTTATCTCTAGGAAGCCTCCACCTTGGCTGGCTGCTGGGGGCAAGTTTGCTGAATTTAGTTCTTTGAGTAGATGATCTACTAATGTGTCTCAAAACTCAAAATGATATAAAAGTTCCATTGAAAATCTAACCCCCTCTTCCCTACCGTCACTCCATCCATCCCATTCTCCACTGCCAAAGTATTAGTTCCTCAAGTATCCATCCACTGTTTATGCAAACACAAGCAAATATAAATCTATATTCATTTCCCATCTCTTGCACAAAATGTAGCAAATTATATACAGCATTTTGCATTTTTCTGGCAATCACTCTACCAGTTTACTATAAATGTCCTCACTCATTTTTGTAGGAGTATAGCATGGATGTGGTTCCATCATTGTTCATTTAACTGTCTGTCCTCTATAGGTGGTCCCTTAGGCTGTGTTCAGTCTTCGCTATTACAAAACAGGCTGCAATGGACAATCTTGTACATACATCCTGTTATTTATATATATGCAAATCTGTGTGTAGGAAAATCCCCAGAAGTGAAATGTGAGATTGCTGGATCTGTGAGTCAATGCATTTGTAATATTGAGGGCCATATCCCCATTGTCTTCCAGACAGCCGGCCTGTTTGGCCCTCACAAGTGCTATAGGAAAGTGTCTGTTTGGGAAGGGAAATGTTGGAGGACGGATGGGTCCCTGTGCCAGGGGCAGCCCTGAAGACACCCTGTGTGAGAGAGGAAAGGGGGCAGCCTATTCCACGCTGCGTTAGTGGCACCCTGAAGGGCACTGGAATGAGTTTTGAAGACATTAAGTCCACTGGAGTCGCTCTGGGTCTCAGAGAGTGCCCTGCAATGTGATCACCTTTGGGAAATCTCTTTCAGACAGGACTTCACAACTTCTCAGACCCCCAGATGAAGAATTCAAAACTGACTTGATGTCCAACACCAACTTTGGAGCTCATGAGACTTTCAGTGGCAGTGGCTCAAACCCTGGGGAATGATGGGAGGGTAGTGGCAGCCACAGAGCAGAGAGAGCACCGGCCCGGGAGTCAGGACACATGTGTTCTAATTTCACCTCAGCCTTTCTGTGACTTAACTAGCTCTCTGACCTTCAAGTCCCTCATCTGGGCAGAGAATTAAATACTCTTTGCCTTGCATTCTTCTCAGGATAGTCCAGGAAATCAAATAATACGGATGGAAGCTTCTCACAATCTGTCAAGTGCTCTTCATGTGTTGGGGCTATTATTGCTGAAAGGCAATGTCCAATCAGAATGCTGGGAACTGTGGATCAGGCCAGGCAGCTGAATGAAAAGTTGGTTATGAGAAACCGAATCACGTGGGTCCCTCAGGGGTAGCCTGGGTCATTTGGAGAGAATACACATGCCAGCCTGTTCTACACATTGAAGACAAGTACTGTGATTGAAAATTTTCTGACTCCTTCCCCAACACTTTTTGGCCTTTGACAAGTTTATCGTGGACAGGAAAAGGACGTTCTGTTTCTTGGGTCAGAGACTGACTCACTTCCCTCTTCACTGCAATAAGCACAAAGGTCAAAGCCAGTCCCCTTTACCAAGGAACAGCAAGCGGCTCTGAGAGCAGTGTCCTTCTGGAATGGGGGTGGGGTAAACATATCTATGAATATTCATTCACTACCCATTTAGAAGTGTTCTGTGTAAAGACCCTCTGAAAGCTGATGAGAATCGGCATAAAAGGGTTTGATTAATTCCTGAGTCAGCTGGCCCCTACCCGAGAACACATGCAGCGGTTGTCATAGAGAGCTGGTTTACAAAGAAAACGCTCCTGCAGATGTGTGGGCTTTGCACTGCAGCAGCCTCCCACTCTCCTGCACGAACAACACAGACTCTGAGACCGGGCTAGGCCCTCAAGAATTACGCCACAGATACAAAAACCAAATTAAACTTCAGCTCCCTGAGGGAACATCCTCAATGCTCACGTTCTCTAAGATGTCAGGGCTGAGTATGGCAGACCTCTACCTGTAAATGCTCCCTTTTCCTGTTTATTCAGCTCCCACCCATCCTAGACAGATCGTCTCAGACCCTGCTGCCTCCTGATGAAGGCTTCCCCACCTGCTCCGTCTCACAGGGGTATTTCGTTCTGCAGTCACTGAACTGCCTGCAGGTGCCTCCCATCTGGGAATGAATTACTCACCTTGCCCTCTCCTCATGTCTCCCTGCATTGTTGGCCTGTTTTAGTAATGAGTTCATTATTATTACATAACTTTTTCTATGTCCTTCCCTGGCTCGCTCACTCCTGCACTCATTTTCATTCAACAGACTTTATCAAGCAGACCACATATACCTTGACTAAGTGCTGAAGACTCAAAGATAATGATGAAAATAATAATAATCTAATAACACTACAACAATATTTACAAACAACAGAACAACCATATTTACCGAGTTCTATACTCTAGCATTTCATGGTTACCACAACCCTTGGAAGGAAGGTTTATTTTTATCCCTATTTTACAGATGAGGAAATTGAAGCTCAAAGAGGCTGATTTGCCTGAGGCTACATTTGTGAATTAGTGATTAACAGCGATGCTTCCAGAAGTGAAGGGAAAGACAACAAGCACATCTTGCTACCACACAGCTGTCCCAAGTCTGTCCATGGCCACCCCTTTCCCTGGCTCTGCCTACTCCTCCCTTTATGTGGTGCCCTGTGCAGCCCTCAGCCCCTGAGGGTAAGGAGCACACAGCTGGTCCCCTGAACTTGAGTGACCAGCTTCAAGTTGTAAGTCCTCGCTAAGGCTGCAGATGACTTGCCCCTTGCTCTCTGGGTCAGTCAGAGGGCTAGAGGCGAGGAGGCCTCTGGTGACAATGCTGAGAAAACTGCACACCAGGACTGAGTAAAGTTCACACCAACAGTGAGGAAGTCTTGAGGAATAGACTTTCCGACAGTGTCTGTGCCAACAAACTCTGCTAGCAGAATTGTAGAAACGGGAGTAAGGCATGTGAAGGGTGAGGAGGCATTACATTACAATTTGTTTTGTAAAAGATGCCATTTACTGAGCATTTACTACATATCCATTATGAATATATTGTGCATTCCTACTTC
This sequence comes from Desmodus rotundus, assembly GCF_022682495.2. Taxonomy (NCBI): domain Eukaryota; kingdom Metazoa; phylum Chordata; class Mammalia; order Chiroptera; family Phyllostomidae; genus Desmodus; species Desmodus rotundus. Next base: position 148,122,383 of record NC_071387.1, read on the forward strand.
TTTCCCAACAAGTTTCCCACTCACCCCACGCTGGATTACTTAGGTTCTAGGCAAATATGGGCTCTCCTCCCCCTAGACTGTGTGTGTGCACTGTTCTCTCCCCTGTACCCCTGAAGAAGGATCAGCTCAAATTTACTTTCTGCCTTGCCTCATTAGCTCCATTGAAAACGTCAGCCTCTTTGCTTCCTATGACTTTCATTGTCTGTTCGCATTTACAAAACACTGTTCTGTGTGTATGTAGTTCCCTCAAATAGATCATAAGCTCTTAGAAGGCAGTCTGCAAGCCTTTGTACTAACAACGTGGCAGATTGCCCAGAAGAAAAGTTAAAACAAAGGTCTGTTGGTCAATGACAACACTCACTCATGCTTTCTTTGGGTTTTTGTTCCAGTGGCTGGAAATTCATCTCGAACTCCTACGCGTGGTGAGACAGCAGCTCAGCAAGGGTGTCCCAATCGACCCCTGGAAATGAGGCAGCAATTGTCTGATGTTTTAAGATGGTTATGGCAAATAAATGCTTGTGGCAAATAAAGAGGATATGACTCAATCCATATTGAAAAGAACCGGATGAAAGTAGTTTCCCATAGAGGGCAACCAAAGAATTAAATGAGCACCTGTGAGCCACTTCAGCTACTCCTGCATCTATTCCCGAATATCACACTTCATTGGAACCCGTGTCAGTGTGTTTGTGCCTGTTTAGCACTCCCTCCTCCCTTCCCAGCCAAGGGTCCATAACTTACAGTCTAGAGTCATTCCAAAATGTTTCCAGGTGGTTAACCTGGATTCTCAAGCTCCAGACAGCTCAGTCAGCACTGGGAATTTGGGAGAGCCCTATGTTTACTTTTTCTTTTTCTTTTTTTTTTTTCTGGTTGAACTATGAAAGACCTCTTACTGCACCTCCCTGAAACTATCCCTAAATCCTCAAGTTGTATCTGTCCCAGAGTCTCCTGATCTTTCAGCTGCTCTCCGTCTGGGCATGCCTTGATCGGCTACCCATAACATGGTTTTCCAATTAGGCAAATCAGCCTTGAATCCCCAAATTCTCTTTAAAGCTGCAGCAAACACACCCACAAGTGTGTGGACTCCAGTGGCTATGGCAATGATGAAGAAAATTCAGCTGGTCTGATTTAGTTTTCCAAAGACAAACTTTGCTACTGATTGGATCATATCTGCCTGTTTTCCAGAGGTCATATTATGTTTTATTTTGACCTACGACTCACTTCAAAACTAGTGTAACTTCAGAGTCTGCCAGTTGAATGTGACCCTTCATTTTTGCCTCCGGAACATCCAGCTGCACACAGCAGATGCTGTGCTGTGGGAAGGGACCCATCTGGGAACAGGCTTTCTGGATTTACCACTTACAATTGCTGTGTGATCTCCAGCTAGTTAGTCTGAGACTGCTACTTCACACAAAAGATTAAAGACACTTTGAAGTACAGGCATTACAGACATACCCCAGAGATATTACGGGTTCAGTTGCAGACCACCACAATAAAGCGAGTGTTACAATAAAGTCGTTATCTTTTTGCTGGTAGAGGTTCTTGCCTTGAATTTGGAAAAAAAAACCCTCAGCATCTGTGAAGTACAACAAAGCAAAGAGCAATAAAACGAGGCATACCAGCATTGTTGTGAGGGTTAAATGAGATAGCATATATAATGGAAAGTGCCTATAATCAAATCTTTCATCTAAGTTGGGGCTCAACAGAGGTTAAGTTGAAGAGAGCAGTGTCCAATTGGCTGGAATATTAAGAACAGAGGAGGTGAAACCTCAGAGTTGACTTTTATTTAAATCAGCAAGGAGTTAAGGAATGCCTGCGTGCTGCTAGGCGCTTTATAAGCGGGGAGATTTTCTTGACTCTGAGCTGGCAGTTAAGAAAGCTAATTTAAGAGCCAGGATAACTCTTCGGTTGGGAGTCTGGACTCCAGGAGGAGATTTCCTGAGATCAAAGTCCAGCTCTGCTAGTCACCAGCTTTGTGACCTAGAGCAAGTTTGTTAAATAATGAGTCTCATTTTTCTCTACCACATGGGATAATACAGGGTTGTTGTTAGGACTAAATAAGTTTATGAATGTAAAGTTCTTAGAACATCGAAGTGTTAATTATCATTAACTTGATTGAAAATAGGTCGTTTGGCCTGACACAAGACCCATGGACAGAAATCAGAACCCCGGCAATGGAAAGTCAGCCTTCCTTTCTCGAGTAGCCCCAGTATAGCAGCTGGGACACCCCTTGGGAAGCTCAAGGATGGTGGATGAAACCACCCAGGAGAGCTCAGTGAGGATTCTCCCAGCCAATGGCTTTGAGGGCTTTCTTCTGGTATTTCAAGGGAAGGCCAGAGAACTTTGCAGTTCCCCAGAGCAGCAGTGACTCACGCATGCCCTGCAGAACCCAATGGGAAAGAGATGACAGGAGAAGAAAGGGAAGGGGGAAACACCTACCACACCCCAAGAAGAAGCATACGCTGCTTGTTCTGGTGGGAAGGGAAAGCATAATTTGAATTCACCATTTACTTAGCAACTCAGATTAATTAGGACTAAAACATTGTAAGGAAAATAATAATAATGTCCTATGGTTTTTCTCATAACGACTATCACGTATATTATTTGACTATGCACACACATACACAAACCTGTGAGTCAAATAGGCAAAGCGAGCATTCTATTTAAAGATGAGAAACTGGAGTGTCAGGGAGCTTAAAAGACTTACCTGAGCCTACCTGGCCAATAGGGGATGGAGCTGGAATTCGAGTCCCATAAAAGCAGGGCCATGTTCATCTTTTTTCTTCCCAGCACCAGGCACCAATCTCACATTTATTGAGCAATTGAATGAAAAAATGGGCTGTAACTAGAAAATAGACCCACCTTCTCAGGCTAGTCCAGGCTCAGGCTCATGGCTCTGATGTCCACACTTTGTAGAGTCCTGAACCTGTGGTTGGGCAGTAACTCAGAGTCATCTAAAGAAGGCAAAAGGAAAGGGTTTCCACAGTTTGTGCTAGAAAAGATTAGGTATAGTACACATAATCAGTATAAAAAAGACCCTTCTCTATTACCCTAATGATAAGTGAGACAATCCATCCATACCTCTCAGGCTGCCATTTATAATCCATTTGCTCATCTGCAAAGTGAGGGGTAAAGTCTGCCTTATAAGGCATCTCTCAAAATCACATGTCATATATTCATATATATACACACATACAAGTATACACACATACATAAATACATACAGATACATACATTCATTTAGTAAATACACTATTTGATTTGCCCCCCATCTCATTAGGAACGGATCTGACAGAGCACTTAAAAAATCTCAAGAGGCTGTTTCCAGCACTTGACTTTGTAAATAACATTGCTAGGAGCATAGGGGTACACAGGTCTTTTGAATTAGTGTTTCAGGATTCTTGGGGTATAATCCCAGCAGTGCCCATCTGTAAATGACTGGATAAAAAAACTGTGGTACATTTACACAATGGAATACTATGCAGCAGAAAGAAAGAAGGAACTCCTATCTGTGAGACAGCATGGATGGAACTGGAGAGCATTATGCCAAGTGAAATAAGCCAGGCAGTGAAAGACAAATACCATATGATCTCACCAATAAGAGGAACCTAATCAACAAAATAAATGAGCAAAATAGAACCAGAGTCGCAGATACAAGGAACAGATTGACAGTGACCAGAGGGGAGGGGTGGAGGTATAGTGGTGGAAGGAAGGGGAAGGGATCAGTCAAAGAACATGTATGAGTGACCCATAGGCATGGACAATAGGGTGGGGATTGACTGTGGGAGAGGGGGTGGGCTGGGTGGAGGAGAGTAAAGGGGGAAAAAATTGGACAGCTGTAATAGAACAACAATAAAATAATTAGTTAAAAAATAAAGTTGTACAGTTTGAGGCTTTAAAACAATCCCAAGAGGATCTTTGAATCAACATCTTTGTCTGTTGGACCTTTGAAGGGATGTTAGGGAAAAACAAAGTTGAGACTTCAACAGCCTCAGACCTTGCTTTGGGCTTCCCCATCGTGTAAAGGATGTTCCTCCTCCATCCTGACTCAGGGGCGAGTTGCATTCTAATGTCCAAGCTCCCCTTTCTGTTTCAGAGTTTTTTGGGATTCTGGACTGCTGGAAGAATGTGATAATAGGATGGTTCTCCAAATGCAGCCTGCTCAGTGAAAGACCAGGAATCTGGAGGCATCATGGCTATCTGGAAAACAGATGGGCCCTGTGATGTCTGCTGTTAACTGGTGGTCCCTCAGTGGCTGGGAAAGACAGCAACAAATATAGAAATGCCATGCTGTCACAACTTCCACAGGGTTTCCTGGTTCTGGTGACAGACAATGCTTGCTACCAAGAGACAAATATTTGCAGCTTTTATTTGCTGTCTCTAAAATCAGCGATTCTGATCTGTTTATGAGTGGAGAAAATCCTCATGAAATAACTGTATTTAACTTAGCTTTGCTCACTTGAACCCTTTAGAATTTCCTCTAATCTTTCTAAGTTGCCCACAATGTGGAGTAAGATGTGTGTGTTTGTGTGTTTCATCACTCTGCAACTTTAGGAAACTTTATTCTTTCATTTCTTCCTATATTCTCTGTTCTATCCTTGTGAAAGTCCTATGAGAAGGCTGTTGGAATTGCTGGGTCTGTTTTCCAAGGCTCTCTCAACTCTTCCCTTGCATGTTTTCCTCTTTGTCCATTGGCATTACATTCTGGGTCAAATTTTCAGGTCAGTCTTCGAGCTCACAAATATGCTCTTCCTTTGTGTCACTTATGCTCTTCATCAGAGAAGTGTTTTTAGTACTAAAGCCAACATAAAGAAAATTGTAAACACTTGCAGAAGGTCATAATGATCAAAATAAATGGAGAGACTCAGCATGTTTGCATAGGAAGACACTGTAACATAGAATTGATATTCTCAACTTAACCTATAAATCCAAAGCAATCCTAGTAAAACCCCAAGAGAACTGTCTTTAACAGATGAACCTTCTAAAGTTTATTGGAATATATTTTAAGAATGAGGATTTTTTTAACTCCTGCTTGAGACTCCATTAAATTGATAGTTAAGGAACTATAACAACAAAAAGAAAGTAGAAACCTATAAAAACCAAAGAGAATAAAAAAGATAAAAGCAGACAAGAGAATTCAATGCAATTTTAGAACATAGAGCGAGAGAGAGGAGCAGTGAGTGATTTAGCATGGCAGAGGAAGCAACGACCTATCACCTGGTGGGGCATAACCACTAAGAGAGGCACGTCACCCTGATGGAAAGCCTGAGAGATACTCAGCTTCAAAGACAGCAGATACAAGGAAGGGCTGGGTTGAACTGAGGAGCTAAAAATAGACATTGTTGACCATTTGTTTATGGAGTAGTCATATCCTTCCCTCACTTCACACAGTCAGGCTACTAACTTCCCAGTCTAGTGATTGAAGAGTTATTTTCATTATTATCCAATGCTGAAAGCAGAGACTGAGGGATATGTAATGAAAACAGCAGAGGGAAGGCACATGAAGTCTGAAAAAGAATGGTTAAACTACACAGTGACATTTTCACAAATTGCCCTCCAGGCTGACAGACACATAAAGAATATCAGAAGATTCTTTTTTTGACAAACTAAATGTCCCTTAAGCCAGTTTTTTTCTCCTTTCTCTCTCCCCTTTCTTCCTTCAGTGCCAGCATCTATGGGGCCTTGGGGTCCCAGATCTCCATGTCCCCCTCCACCAGCATCCAGGGTAGCTGGAAGTCCAGGGGTCTGGTGGGTCCAGGGGACATCTAGAAAAAGAAGGAGACTGTGCAATGCCTGAATGACCACCTGACTGCCTACCTGGAGATGGTGAGAAGCCTGGAGGCTGATAATAAAAGACTAGAAAGCAAAATCTGGGAACACGTGGAGAAGAAGGGACACCAGGTCAGAGACTGGGGGCATTACTTCAAGACCATGGAGGCCGTGAGTGCTCATGTCTTTGCAAGTTCTGTGGACAATACCTTCATTGTTATGCAGATTGGCAATGCCTGTCTTGTTGCTGATGACTTCAAAGTCAAGTATGAGATGGAGCTGTCCATGCACCAGACTATGGAGAGTGACATCAATGGGCTCCAAAAGGTCATTGATGACACCAGTATCACTTGGTTCCAACTGGAACCAGAGATCAAGGCTCTTGAGCTGCTCTTCATAAAGAAGAACCACAAGGGGGAAGTAAATGGTCTATAAAACCAAATTGCCAACTCTAGGTTGACCATGGAGTTGTATGCTCCCAAATCTTAGGACATCAGCAAGATTATGATGGACATCTGGAGCCAGTATGACGAGCTGGCCTGGAAGAGCAGAGAGAAGCGAGGCAGGAGATTGAGGAGAGCACCACAGTGGTGACCTGGCAGACCACTGAGATAGGAGCTGCTGAGGTGACACTCACGGAGCTGAGACGTGTGGTTCAGAGCTTGGAGATTGACCTGGACTCAGTGAGGAATCTGAAGGTCAGCTTGGAGAACAGCCTGAGGGAGGTGGAGCCACGCTATGTCATGCAGGTGGAACAGCTCCATGGGACGCTGCTGCACCTGGAGTCAGAGACGGCCCAGACCCAGGCAAAGGGACAGCATCAGGCCCAGGAGTATGAGGCCCTGCCAAACATCCAGGCCACGCTGGAGGCTGAGATCACCACCTACCACTGCCTTCAGGGAGAAGGAAAGGACTTTGATTTCGGTGATGCCCTGAACAACATCAACTCTATGCAATCCATCCAAAAGATGACCATGTGCAGAATTGTGGATGGTAAAGTGGTGTCTGAGGTCAATGGCACCCAAGTTCTAAGGCGTTAAGGCCTGCACCCTGTTGTGGGGTGGGAGACCAAAAAGAAGTTCAGAGATCATTGAACATAAAAAAAAAAAGCAAGTAGAAATCTTCCAACATTTTCTTTTGTTTTTCTTATTGAATTCATTGGGGTTACATTGGTTGCTAAAATATATAGGTTTAAGGTGTACGATTCTATAATACATCACCTCTATGTTGTATTGTTTGTTCACCACTCCAAGTCATGTCTCTTTCCATTACCATTTATCCTCCCTTCACCCTCTCCTGTCTTCCCCCACCCCTGGTTGCCTCTGTTAATCGCCATACTATTGTCCATGAAATTTTTTTTTTGTTTAATGCCTTCACCTTTTTCACCCAGACCCCTGCCCCTCTCTTCTGACAGCTATGAGTCTGTTTCTATTTTGTTTGTTAATTTATTTTGTTCATTAGAGTCCCCATATAAATGAAATCACATGGTATTTATCTTTCTCTGACTGACTTATTTCACTTACAAACAGACTCTCCAGGTCCATCTATGCTGTCTCAAAAGCTAAGATTTCCTTATTTTTTATGGCTAAATAGTATTCCATTGTGTAAATGTACCACAGCTTTTTAAAAATCCTCGCCTGAGGACATATTTTCATTGCTGTTTAGAGAGAAAGGAAGTGGGGGAGAAAAAGGGAGAGTGCGGGGGTGGGGGAGAGAGAGAGAGAGAGAGAGACATCAACTGGCTACCCTCTCGAATGCACCGCAACGGGGGATGAAACCCACAACCTGGGCATGTGCCCTGATCAGGAAACGAACCCTTGACCTTCAATCCATAGGATGACGCTTCAACCAAATGAGCCACCCTGGCCAGGGCAGTGCTAGAGTTTTTTTATCCACTCATCTACTGATGGGCACTTGGGCTGCTTCCAAATCTTGGCTACTATAAATAACACACAATGACATAGGCATGCATACATTCTTTTGAATCAGTGTTTCAGGATTCTTCAGATAAACTCCCAGAAGTGGGATCACTGGGTCATAGGTAGTTCCCTTTTTAATATTTTGAGTTAACTCATATTATTTTCCATAGTGGCTGCACAGTCTGCATTCCCACCAACAATGTGCAAGGGTTCGCTTTTCTCCACATCCTCGCCAGCACTTTTTGCTTCAATTCTCTTAATAGCAGGCTAGCTCAACCCTTCCACTGAGGTCAACTAAAACATTTGTATGGGAAAAATATACAGTACATATATTTATTTAATATTATATGTTTAAATACATTGAATATATATTAAAACATATAATTACTATATTAAGTATATAATTAAATGTATTAAATATAATATATTAAATACACAATTAAATATAATTTAAGTATATATTTTTACAAATATAAGTACAATACATATTTATATTTTAATTTTTCTTAAAAGCATCAAAGATCTGATATGACCGTGAAGGATTACTATGCCAAAATTTGGAAGAATATGAGAAGTACACAAAGCTGCCTTTGCCCCAATCAGGAAGAAACAGCTGCGATATAGAGCTGTGGTATTTGGCAGCCTCACTGGGCAAAACGGATAAACGGGCCTGCCAAGCAGAGAGCCTGATAAATACTCGCACACCAAGCTGAGGTCCTGAAGGGCTTTTACTCTTAGAGCAGAGTTTCCCAAACCTGTCTGCACATTAGAATCCCTGGAGAGCTTTTACCAATTCCGAAGCACAAGCCACCCCACAGACCGATTAAGTCAGTCTCTTGGGTGGGACACAGGCATCAGGATGTTTTGAAGCTCCCCAGGCGATTCCAAGGTGCAGAGCGGAGCCACTGCCGTGAGAGGGAAGGGGAAGTAACACCGTCCTCACGTGGGTGACTCAGGGAATCTCAGGTCTGGAACTTTAATCCAGGTGGCCCCTGAGTGTCAGAAGCCAATGAAAACGCTCTGTGGAGGATTATGTTTTCATGCTCGACCTCACATTATTTCTACAAATAAAGTGCAAGGCCAACCATACGTTTCCTAGGAGTGAGAACAGGGGTGGGGGGAGGGGAAGACAACAGAAGCCAACCCACGAAGACATAAAACTAAACATACCATGTAATTTCTTCAAATATGCTGGGTTTGATTTGGAAATTTTTCTAAGAAAAATTGTGAACCACATTAAAAGATTGTAATGCTCCTTCTAGATTATGATATGAAATAATTTCAGAATCTTAAGGCAATATAGGCAACTGAAAAAATGGAGGTGATAAAACAGCATCCGTATATATTATTAGTTGTAAGAACTAGAAAAAAGAAAAGTAAGCACTGGGAAAAAATAGTTCCAGAAGCATTTAATTACAAATAAACCCTTCTTGTCCTAATTATTTTTAAGCCATAATAGTAAGATCCTGTCCCCGACCCTCTCTCTCATAGAAAGAAATCAACAAAATCAACTTGAAAGCAATAGAAAAAGATGAGAATAGAGGTTTTCTATTGTCCTGGAAAAGCCATGTGGACATTTCAGACCTTAAGAAGCATGGAGTCTAAACCTTGACACCTCCGTCTCCCACCTCACAGTCATTTCCATTTCTTCCCATCATTTATACAAAGACTTACTGGGTGCCTGCTTTTTGCCAGGCACTGTGTTGGACCCTGGGGATGTGACAACCTCAAGTTGGTTAGCAGAGGGAGTGGGAGAGAGAGACAGATACTCCAGATAAGCCAACAGGCAGTTAAAATTCAGAACTGAAATGCCAGCCTGGAGGTATGTGCAGAGTGTGAGGGAGCCTGGAACGCAGACTGCCCTTCCCAACACACCCAGTACCTCCCCAAAGGTGGGAAGCCACAAAAAGGAACAGAATAGCAAAATCTAAAAGCATTTTCAGTTGTGATTGCAAAATAAATACCCTGTTAACATCACTCAGACAGGAAAGACCGAAGGTGGATTTGGGAAGGTGGATTTGGGAAGGTGAGGAAAGCATAGGGAGCCATGCCGTGTTCACAGATGATAGAAGGTCCTCAGCCACACAGCTAGGAACACTGCCCCAGGCCCCCTCCCTGCCCTCCTCACCTGGCCCTACATCTCTGCAAATGGGGGTACCAGCATCCTGGTGCTGCTGTTGTCCTTGATGCTGTGCCCAGCTCTGCTCTGCAAGAGACATTCCTGCACCCCAGCCCCCACTGCTCCCACCACTGAGCCCTCAAGGGACGGGACACTTCTTTCCCCCTGGTGCTTCCTATGCCAGTCCAGGCCTCGCCTTCATTCTCCACACACAACAAATGTCCTGGCAGTACCATGTAAAGAACCTGTACAACAAATCTGAGATAATGGACTTCAATTCAAAGCACAGCTTCCAACAGGTGCCAAGAGTCAGAGTGCCAAAGTCAGACCTGCCCTCAGGGTCCCTACATTCCTCTCCTGCTCAGTGCCCAGCTTGCTGCCACTGTGGCCAGGAAGTGCTCCAGGCCTCCTCAGATCCCAGGGAGGCAGTATTTTCTCTTGTCTCACCTCTGAGTGTCCTAAAAGAGGGATGACCGTCAGGCCCGGTTCACACCTTATGTTCCAGCTTATTATTAAGAGTTCTGCATTTCACTCCCCAAATAGCACCAGTTTGGATGTTAAGTTACACGAGCACCTGCGGAAGAATAACCTGCTCCAGGAAGACTGACAGTGAGAACACCCATTCCTTTCCAGAAAAACCCATTCCCAGCACCAAGGGAATGACTGGGCCCATAGGACCCAACAGTAGTCAGATGCCAACTGTCGGCAAGTAGTGCCAAAGCTTGGCTCGCTCATTCTTACGTAGTATTATGTGTGGGACATCAGCAACCCAGGTTGCATTATGGCAAGATCAATACTGTCCCTTTTCAGCCACACTTCCAGTAAGAGGTTAGTCCTCTGCTAATTAGGGGCCCACATAAAGTCCAAGTCCAGCTGTGCTACATGCCACTCAGACAGTCAAGCCAACAGTCACAGGACAGTCTGTACAGCACGGTTTACCGCCAACGACAGAAGCCCCATGTGTTACGTGACTAAGCAATCTTAGCTGATATACAAGCAACCAAAGGAAAAAATTAACTTTGGTTCTAGCTACCTACTCTATTTGAAGAAGGAGGCAAATATCAGCTCAGATGTAAGACTCTGTCTACAACACTTGAGTGTGAATGGCCACGTCCAAAGCTCATCTGAGAAGCAAGCTTGTGCTACTTGCAAATGAGATCAGGGAGGAAATCGGACGTTGGCCCTCCCCATTCACCCTGGAACCTAGTCGCACGTAATCAGGATGTGACATGTGGGAGCTGTGAAAGAGCAGGCCCGGGTGCCCGGCTGCGATGGGGTCTATTTGCCATGTTTTGTTTTGTTTTTTCTAGTCACTTCTCATTTCAACGTTTATACCACAACTGTTGATTCTGCTCTTCTGTCCGTGCCTCCTGTCACGTGAGACAGTCATCGAACAAAGGACCATCAGTACTTCTGGGGTCCCGAGGGCCTCACAGGCTGAGTGCGGCTAAGTTGTAAAGACAACCCTGCACTCAGCTCATGCCAGATTTAAAATCTGCACTGCCAGCCCAGAGAGGCATCCAGATACCCTGTGGCTGTGAAACGCTCCAACTTTCCCCGTATGTCTAAATCTTCATGGAGTTTCTTGTTTTCCAGATCAAGGCAGAAAATTTAGACCTGAGTTCTAATTCTAGCATTTCTTTAAATCGCTCACATCTACTTTCCAGGTCTCAGTATCCCCAAATGGAAAATACAGCGGTTAGTGTGGTTAGTCACTGGCATCCCTCCCTGCTCTGACATTCTGTAGAACTACACTTCAGAAAACATCCTCTCTGGGCCTCAGTTTCCTCACTTGTGAAAGTGGTGGAAATATAATAAGCACCTCACAAGTAGGTCACAGGTTTTAAGTAGGACAGTGTACACAGAAACATGAAGCAAATGAGCGCACGCAGTAGGAACTCAAACATGTTTGCACTGTCTCCCCAATTCTCCATCTACTAAAGCTGAATAACACTTGCCAATCATCTTGTGAAAATCTAAATTTGGAGTTTTTTGGAAAGAGATAGAAAGTGCTTGGAATTAAAAAAAGCATGTGCAAATAACAGGAATTATATTATAATGGAAAACTGGACTAAAGTCAGAGTTTAAGACAGAGCAGTAGCAGATGTGATGTGTCTGATTAACTTACTAAATAAACGACAACCACAAACAGAGACATCTGCTTAAACCCCTGGGTTTATCTCAGATGGGATTGAAAGAGGAAAGGCAGAGGAGAAATCAGATGGGTCCTGGACTTGCTGGACCCAGGACCCAGGCCATGGGGCGTGAGGGAGGTGGGGGACAGGTGATAGTGAGAGTGACTATCGGGGGAGGGGAGCTGCCAAAGCCCAGGGAGCAGCTGGGAGCAGAGGTGATGACAGCTGAAGCAGAAGGGTTATTTCAGAACTTTTCACTGTGGCTTACAGAACACTTCGGGTCTTATTAATAAGAGGGGGCCAATTGAGCTAGAGGGAATTTTTGCTTCCCTTGTTATGAAACAGGGAGAGCCTTCCTTGCCTAGGAGGGGAATCACCAGGACAACAGTGTGCCTTTTTCAGCGTACAGGCCTTACGGAGGTGCGGAACGCAGACCTTTAGGCAGTGGGTCTTCTCATGGGGGCCGAGGGGAAGCAGGAGCCGTGGGCTGCTCAGAAAGATGAGGCTATTGGGCTTGGCTATGGGTGATATTTTTCTAACATTCTATTATGAAAATCTCAAACATACAGCACAGTTGAAAGCACTTTCCAGTGAATACTGGCATAGTCCCACCTGGATTCTATCATGATCATTTTACTACATGACATCTATCCATCTACCCGTCCCTTCATTCATCCACACTACATCTTAAGTTGAATGCATTTCAAAGTAAATTATGTCTCAATACACTTCCCCCTAAATACTTCAGCATGCATATTATTAACTAGAGCTCAATGTCTGTTTATAGTTCTTTCCTTCTGATATAACGTTTAAATACTATGAAATTCACAAATGCTAAGTCTGCAGGTGCTATGCTTTGACAAATCTATTTACCTGTGTAACACAAACCCCTATCAAGAGAGAGAACATGCAATCATCCCAAGGTTGGCTCACAGGTTCACCGCACAACCTTGGACAAGACCTGTTCCACTGCAATCCCAGGGTGTCCCCAAATTTTCTGGCTATAGAACCCTTTTTCCAAGTGCCAAGTTCAAAAATTCCATCTTAAACCATTAAGCCTAGATGTGACATTAAATGCCATTTAGGTCAAGCCTGTATATTACAGTTGAAAAAATCTGAGGACTGAAGATAGTCCCCAAGCTGGTGGCACAGTTACAATAGGAAATTACTACTTACTGAGCAACCCCTCCAAACCAGGAAATGTACCAGGCACTGTATATGTGATCCCTCACCACAGCCAGCCTCACAGCGGTGCCGTAAAGATGAAATACAGTTGGATATGTAGAGTCACCTGACAGTGTGCCTGGCACAGAGCAGGCACTGAAAGTCATCGGTGCTTTTCTCCTCTGCTCCACACTACCTGTTCATATGGCTAAGGGAGCAAATGTGCATCCTCCATCACATTCAATTATCACAATATCCCTGTGAGGGAGGAAGAGGAGGTGTCTTTATCCCTGCTTTACAGGAGATCACATGGCTTGTCCCTGATCGTTATTAGTAAATGCTGGTGGCACCAGGACTTAATCTCAGTCTCCTGACACCAAATTATTTCAGGCAGAGATTTAGATCTGTCCATGTTCCTGCCAGGCCACCTGGGACTAGAGCGGAAGGGCAGTTTTGAAATGCTACAAAAGGTTGTGTGTGACTCTCCAGCCCTCTACTCCCCCTAACCCACCAATTTCCTTTTGTCTTGGCTCCACTTGCAAGCAGCACCACCCTCAGGGGGCAAGATGGCTACCAGAAGATTCTGGGTTACACCCATCTGGGTTAGCAATCTCAAAAGAAAGAGAGAATGTTCTCCTGCAATGTTTGGCAAAAATTCAAAGATTGGGTTTATTGAATTAACTTGTTTCCTGTGCCCACTTTTAAAACAACCATCACTTTTTCAAAAAGAATGGGATCTACTGGCCATGGGGTATGGGCTACTCCTGTACTGGAGGTAGGGTCAGCTCCTCCAGAACCCCATGGCCTGAAAGGGAGGGAGGGAGGGTACCCCATAGGAAAATCAATGTGCTGTTATCAGAGGAAAAAGAAAAGGGATGATGGATGCTAGGCAGCAAAATCTAATTAACAAAAGTAAGTTTAACAAAAGTAGTAGGTGAGCTGGATCAACATGAATTGTTCAAAGTGAGTTTGCTAGAGCTCTCTGGAAACTCTCCAAACCTGGCCTTTTAGAGATTCCTATGGAGATTTCATCACATGGGCATTACTGATTGAGTCACTGGCCATTGGTATCAAACTCAATCTCCAGGCCCTCTCTCTTCCTCTGAAGAGAGTTTGAGGGGGACAAGGGGGGAAATACGAAAGCTCTAAGCCTCCAATTACTTTATTTTTCAGAAGATCGGTTAAATGTCCCAGTTGGGTGCATGAGCTAGTGGGCTCAGCTCCCACCTACATCCCACCTATCTGCAAGAAACCTCGGACAAGGGTTTGATCTCCAAAATATATAAAGAGCTCACATGACTCCACACCAGAAAGACAAACAATCCAATTAAAAAATGGGCAAAGGACCTGAACAGACACTTCTCCAAGGAGGACAGACAGAAGGCACATAGACATATGAAAGAATGCCCAACATCACTAGCCATCAGAGAGATGCAAATTAAAACCACAATGAGATATCATTTCACACTGGTCAGAGTGGCCAACATAAACAAATCCACAAACAACAAGTGCTGGCAAGGCTATGGAGAAAAGGGAATCCTAGTGCACTGTTGGTGGGTAGCAGACCAATGCAGCCACTGTGGAAAACAGTATGGAATTTCCTCAGAAAATTAAAAAGGGAACTGCCTTTTAATTCCACTGCTGGGATGATACCCTAAGAACCCTGAAACACCAATTCAAAAGAACATATGCACCCCAATGTTCATAACAGCACAATTTACAATAGCCCAATTTACAATAGGTTGCTGGAAGCACCCTAAGTGCCCATGGGGCATGAGAAGGGGGATGTGAAAAGGCATATACCCACAGCTCCTCTTTTTCTAAAGAGAGATGACAGAAATAGGAAAAAGTTGCAGCAAAAACTGGAAAAGATCAGCAAAATTCCTCTGGACCCCCAGCCTTCTATTTTGGCTCCTTTCCCCATACAGATTCCCAATGATTTCCTCCTTTCTAAGCCCGCACTGGAAGCATCACAGGAAGGGGACAGGGAAAGGAAGGACATGAAACAGGATGGAACCCACAGAAGCTCAGCATGGTGGAACCCAGGGAAACCCAGGAGTTGAGAAGTGAGAACCATTACAAGAGACTTTTGAGTGAGTTGAGGATGATATTGATTGAATGTAAGATGGACTCACAGACAATTACTGACAAGCAATAAGGGGGAAGAAAAGTTTGGCCAGACAAGATGGACACTGATTAGAAAGTCATCTTGTTCTCTAATCCCAACAAGGACTCTAACATTTGTCCCCATATCACTGCCACCCGTGCCCCAACCCCAAGTCTGTCCTAGCCACCGTCACCCGGACTCCTCCCGCCCACTCTTATTCTGTCTAGTTCAATCTTTCTAATGACAGTCAGAGGGTACTTTCTAAAACATGAATTCGGTCATGTCACTCCCTTAAATTTTTCTACCATCCCCATGTATACTTAGAATAAAATTCCAAATCCTTATCATGACTTAAAACCCCACATCACCTAGCTTCTGCCAACTCCCCAAAATTATCACTCACCCTCCTTCTACGACGAGTGCTGGCCAACGAGGCCTACTTTCAGTTTCTGGAGGCACGAGCAAACTCCCCTAAGGCCTGGACTCATGCTGCTACTGCTTCCTGGAGAACTCTCCCTGCCTGCCCCCCAGCCCCACCGCCACCTCCTCCTGTTCATCAATAAGAATGCAGAGCACTCTGTCAATGCTTCCCTCTCAATCTAAATTAGGTTTCCCATGTTCTCCCATCTCCAAGGACACCGTTATTTCCTTTTATTTATTACTTAGATGTGAATATGTACGTTTAGTTGTTTAGTCTGTGTCCCACACTACACAGAAGTGCCAGGTAGACTGGAACCATATTGCTTTTGTTCACTGTCAAATCCCTAGTTCCAAGCATAATAAATGGCACATAGAACCACCTTATAAATGGTTGTTGAATGAATGATGAATAAATGAACTGCTGTATACTCACCACTCCATGGACCTACCTCTACAAAGTGCCCTGGATACATCTGGCTTACTCCCTTTTCCCACCACCAGTCATGTTCCTTCACTTAAGGCACTAACCAGTTTCTCCCAAGTTGTGTTTACTTTTTTCTTCCCCCCACTGGACTATAAACACCTATAGGGCATATTTGTTTACATTTTTGCAGCCTCTGTAATGTCTAGCATGGTGCCTTACACTTTATAGATGACCTAAAACATACTAATAAAAATTCAAACAAGGAAAGATGATTGACTTCTTGCTTATGCATCTTACCTTTCCTTGTGCCTACATTGCTAAAGTGCTTCTTCAGATTCCTAGATGAGCAAAGGATAGTGGGATGGGACCAGAAAGGAAAAATAAAGGGGAAATTTGTGATATGAGGAATAGCTGAAGGGAGAAGAAAGAAAGAAGGGGAAAATATGAGGGAAAGGAATAAAGAAAAGGAGAAGAAAGAGGGAAAGAAAGGTAAGGGATGGAGTTATAATCTTATATTATGGTTAGTGAAATAGATTTGAAGTGCCAGTTATTAAAAATGGGTAAAAATGTTCTTCTCTACTCATTTTTCTCTGCCATATTGCATTTGATTACTTCCACTGTCCAGGTTTTTTACTAAAAGTTGATGGGACTAATTCATATTTTAATCCTTGCAGTTCCTACTCATGAATCCTCCTAACAGACCTGAATATGGGGTGACAGTGATGAAGTCACCCCTATTTAACAGGTGGAGAAGCTGCCACTGCAATGGCTGGCCAGCTGTCATCAGAGAGTAAATTGTCAGCAAGCTCAATCTCAGGACATAAATGCAACTGACCCCCAAGGGTCTCAAAGATCTCCAGTCAATTTAGAAACCTCACAACCCCGGGTCAAAGTATGTCCTTTACTCCCATGAGTTAGCAGGATATGTCTAAAGGAGTGGGTTTTTTTTTTCTTTCATTAATGCCTCTGCTTTCTATCATTAAATATGACATCTCAATGGTCCATCATTGTTTTATTCTGTTTGGACCAAAGAATAAATGAATTTCTAACCTATGTACTAAGAAATATTCCATTGAAATGGCTATCAGATAAAGTCAAATTTTAAGTGGAAAATAACTTAGAACTCTATTAATATATTCTGAAAATATATACCTATTTATGGAAATGAAAGGCTTCTATTAGTTTGTGGGAAAAAAATAGTCCAAGGAGAAGTAGACACATTAGTCTTGACAGCACTCACTTACTTTACAATAATTTCCAGAGAGTAACCATTCAAGCCCCATTGCCCCATTCTCTCCCCTGATCCCGCTCAGGGAGACATAGCATCAGGGAGGCTGAGATTTGCATGGGGTCTGACAGGGAGGAACAGCATGTGGTGAGAAGTGTACGGAGCCAGGGATTGGAGATCTGGACTCTATTGCCCTCTCTATGAATACAAATCTTTATGACTCCTTCTAGCTTCTGTTTTTCAATATTCTAGGCTATCTGGGTTAACCCTCCTCCCCAATACAATAATTTGTCCTAAAGTGCACTAATATAAACATCCTCCTCTCAGCTTGTACCCATGAGTGACAGAGAGCTCGGCTTCCCAAGGCATTTCTGCCTCTTCAGTCCATGTGGGGCCTTTAGAATCTGCCTCTCTCTAATTTCCTCTCATTGACCTTACAGTATGTGCAACAGGATAACCCAGAACAAGAGATCTTATCTGGCCACATGCCAGCTGTTTACAATTTAAAGACATTATCCTAGCCTATGTTTTCTAAGTTAAACTTCTTCACTTCCTTTCACACTACATAAAAGTTTTCCAGACACCTCAACATCCTTCATGTCTATGCTGGCCTCTCTCCAGTCTACCAAAGTCCATCTTAAAATGTTGTTCCCAAAATTAATTTGTCTATCCTGGTTGTGGTCTCAGCAGACATCTCAAAGGATATGTCAGGTGATCTGGGAAAAGTACTTCTGTAAGTGTTTTGACTTGATAAGCAATAAATCAGAAGCAAGCATTGGCTGTTGATAAGGTTCTGTTGTTCTGTTGTTCTGTTGTTTAAAGCTTCCACATCATACTGTTTCTTTTCATAGCTGTGGTTCCAGCTGAGCCTAAACTGGGATTCAGACTCTGCAAGTATCTGATGGATCGATACCAATGGTGACCCACAGGCACTGATCATACTGCATGAAGCGATTTTCGTGGAGGAAGTAGCTTGTGGGGAGGGCTTGGTGCCAGAGGGTCTGTGCCTGAGGACAGGAATGGAAAGTGAGGACACAGGTGTCTAACAAAATTGTGGCTTTTGAGATGCCTTAGATCTGTGGAGAGTAGGGCTTGGAAATGACAGTAGGGTGCGCACCAGACTATGTCAGAGACTGGGGACGGGGCACCCTACCCGTTTCTGCTCAAGGCCACGCGAAGTCCTGATGTGGTAAATACTGAAGGAAACCCGGCTCTTGCATATGTCAGTCCCTGGGAGAGGACTTGGGGTCCACTGGGAACACCCAGCAGGCAGTAAGCAACAGGCAACAGTGGCATCTGGGTAACCTTCTGAGGATTCCAAGGAAGGCTTAAGGGCACTTTGAAGATAAACAGAGGCCCTGTCTTAGGCATTTCTGAGAAATGGAAATGCCAGGGAAATCTGAGCTAGTGAGGTCGAATTATTACTGGTAATGAGAGCTCATTGGGGACAATAAGCTGATGAAGCAAAGGAAATTTGGGTTCTCATAATATTAACAGGTAATTCAATCTCTTTCATATTAATCTTAATCTAGGGCATCCAAGACTTTTATGAAAAACTCCCAAGTAATGCCAAATCTGCTGGTCTACATACTATACTTTGAGTAACAAAGAAATAGAATACATGGCTATACACCCTCTTAAAAAAATAGTATTGAGTGAAAAAGTCCCCAGGACTTGGAGCATAACACGTGCTTCCTTGCTCTCTGCTGAGTTTCCACCTTCCTAAAGACTCTGAAACTTTCTCCTAGTTGCTAAGAACGAATCTCTGCTCCCAACATTTTTGCCATCTTTGTGTGGTCCCTGAAAATAAGGAGAGAAAACCATTAGCAAAGGAAATGCCTGGGAAGCAAAGGAAATACCTAGGAAGCAAAGGTGTCTACTTTTGGAAAGGAAAAAAAAATCAGCTCTTCCTAAGGATATAGTAAAATCAATCATAGAAACAAATTTTGAACTTTCATTATATTTGACCTGATATTTGATGTTTCAAAATGATTAGTAAATGAGATAAGGGTGCAAAAACTAAGAGGTCATTTTAATACAATTTCCCCCACATTTTTAATCCCAGTATAAACTGTCTAGGTTTCTGTGGACACTTCACCCCCATAAAATCAAAACATGTACTTACAGGAGACTCCTGGTGAGCTTCCAGATTGTTCAATCATTTTGGCCCCCAAGTGGTAGAGAAGCTAGAGGGATAGATGAGGTGCTAGAGAGTGATCTCACCCTGAGCAACAGATCCTACTCTCACTCAGCCCGCAGCCCAAGTAGCTCATTTCTCCTCTTTTAGACATTGTCCAAGAACCTCCACTATTCCCCTCAAGCATCATCCTCAAAAATCTCAAACAGAAAACCCTCCTAACAACCAACTTAGCACAACCAACTTAACAATGTGATGCAGAAATTTCACATTACACTCAGGAACAGGGACACACAGACACCCCACTGCCAGGGGAAGATGGCATCTCAGAGAGAGACGGCACCAACTCAGGGTCAGCCTCCAGGGCGAGCTCTGCCCTGCTGCTGTCTGGAAGCCCTGGGGCTTCGGCTCTGCAATAGCAGTACTTGGGTAACCCTGCCCAGTCAGGGTGGAGTAACTGCTCTTCTAAAAGTATGTGAAGAGCAGGTATGTTCACACAGGAGTTCTCCAACAGAAGCACTCCAAGCACTGCATAAGGATACTAACTTCAGAGGCCAAAGGGATGACCAGCTGGCTTCTTTCAGCTGGCCAGGCCCAAGCAAGTCATAGGTAAGAGAACACACACGTTGCACGTGGATTGCAGGAAAGCAGCTGACTCAGGTAAAATGTCGCCAGGAGGGTGTCTAAACGGGAATAGGTAATTGATAAAGTAACTTACTGTGTCCTGTTTCAGTTCACCAGCCAAGTAGTTGATTGTCATATTTCCTTCCATTAATTTATTTTTTATTCCTCACCTATGTTTAAAAAATGAGGAAGTTTATGACAAAGGCCAAAATCCAACTGATCTATTAAAAAAACTGAAAGAACTAGGGTCTGGACTTAAAAGCAGAAAAGCACTGAATTATAAAGTCTAAGCTACAGACACTGATTACAATCACCCCCCAAAAGAGCCTTGTGCCACCCAAGGCAAAAAGGAAAAGTGATTAATTTTAAAACTCTTATCTAATAAAAGGAAACACATTTGTTCATTAAAAGAAACAAAAACTCCCCACCTCCAAGTTATAAGTGACCTGTCCCCATCTTACAGTTTCCCAGTTTGAGTAAGTCATACACAGGAATGATTATAACTTCCAGTGTCAGTTCCGGGTTATTCCTGGGCACTGACACCGGTGACACGGGAGGGTTGGAAGGTCACTGTCCTGTTTCTGAACTTTACTTACACCTTTAGGTAGGGAGTACATGATGATGTTATCATTTATAAAGTTATACTTCCAAAATAAAAATGAATTATTGGACTTGAACTGTCAAGCAACTTGACTATACTGACATCTTTTACGATAGCAATTATTTCAATATCAGAGTCCCAACATCATAAGGAAAGAGGGTCTGTGTATGTGAAATCTGGGGTAGGAGAAGCTCGTCTCCAGAAACCCTGCACTCCCATCTCTCTTTTTTTCCTAACAGATGCCAACGTGTATTTTATTATGGTAATTTTTAAAACTTGAGGTTTGGTAATATTTTTAAAATATACATAACATGAAAATCACTATTCTAATAATTTTTTAAGTGTACAAATCAGTAGCATTAAGTACATTTACCTTCCCTCCCATTTCTGCAACCCCACCTTCACCCTAGCCCCTCCTATAAAGAGAAAATCTACAGATAGTATGCTTGTCCTTGGGACTTCAAAACTATCTACCTGTTAAAGAGAGTACATCTCAAGATGTGTTCCTCTTTGCTAACATTTATCAAAAAGGAATGCATGAAGGATTTTCAGAGAAGAGAGACAATGAGACAAAGGACTTTGGGTTAGCAGGTCTTTCTAATATTCTTAACATAATACTTTCTTTACCCTCTGCTCCCTTAGGGGTACAGTGGAAGAGACGCGAGATTTACAGTTGCTACTCTGCCGTGTGTTAGGTGCACCAGCTCTCAGCTAGTATCTCTCTGCCTTGACGTTTTCCTCTATACAATGGAGGGAGTTATACTGGTATCAGTGCTGTTGTATAATTTAAATGAGGTAGTATACATCCAGAGGGATTTCAAAACTACTGCGCACAAACTGACTATTCCTTACGCGAAATTCTGGTCCTGATGAATATCACTAGGCTGCAGGCTCCTTGGAGACGGAGCCCGGGGCCTGCTCACTGCCGGGCTGGGCCCCAGGCCTGAGCCCATGCTCAGCTCTGAGCAAATGTTAGTTAAATGGGTTGGGGGACAAGTTATCTCCATTTTCTGAAAGTTCTTAATGTGTCCAGGATAATAAGAAGCAAAAACACAAAGAAGAAGTAAATTGATTGAAAAAGAAAGCCAGTTTGTTTGCATTCCAGGTTCAATGGGGTAAAATTGAGTACCTGAAAACCGGTGCTCAGGCAATGGCCGCTCAAACTGGCACAGACTTCCCACACAACAATTTGGCAAAGAGCAAAAAACCTTAAAAACAAGCACAATTTGGTGGGGAAGGGAGAGGGGTTTGGCTGGGGTGGGGTGGGGTGGAGGGATGGGGAGAAAAGGCATACAACTGTAATTGAATAACAACAAAAAATTTAAAATAAATAAACAAATAAATAAATACTGCATATTGGAAAAAAAACAAACCAAGCACAATTTGACACAAAATTCCAAGACAAGAGAGTTATGAGAAACTTTCAAAAATGTGCATGAACGTATAAGGATGTTATATACAGAAAAACCAGAGACCACTTTCTTGCCCAACAATTGGGAATGGCAAAATAAATTATGTATACCCAGGCATTAGGACACAATGAAGCCAGCCTTTAAAATTATTGTACAGAAGTGTATTTATTAACAAGGAAGGATGTTTAGAACGCACTAAAAAAAGAGATTGACAAGCAATAAACACAAAAAGAAAAAATACATGTAACAAATATTAACAAAGATGACCTCTAGGTTTATTCTTATTTCTTTATTTTGTTTTTCATGAATTTTCTCATGTTTCTGTAATAAACATGAATTCTTCTTGTAATTTTTTTTTACTATTGCAAAATATCCATAGTCATTTTTTCAGTCAACACATAGTTATTGAGCAGGTGCTATATAGCAGGCCCCACGCTGTGCCCTTGTGATATAGGGTATAGTTTGTTCATCCGCACGAGCAAGATAGGTACAGTGCCTGCGCAGGTGCTCACATTCTAGAGGAGATGAATATTAAAATGTGACTTGAATGAGTAATTATATAATTGCACTTGTGATCAGTGCTGTAAAGGACATGCAGAAACTGTTAAGAGCAGGTATAAAGGGGAACTGATCTCATCTGGGGTCAGGGAAGATTTCTTTTTTTTAAGTATATTTTGTTGATTATGCTACTAGAGTTGTCCCAATTTTTTTCCCTTTTCCCCTCTTTGTCAGGTACCCACCCTCCCTCCAGCAATCCCCCCACTTTGTTCATGTCCATGGGTATAAGTTCTTTGGCTTCTCCATTTCCTACATTGTTCTTAACTGCCCTTTGTCTCTCTTGTACCTACCAGTTATGCTTCTTAATCCCTGTACTTTCTCCCCCATTCTATCCTTCCCCCCTCCCTGCTGATAATCCTCCATGTGATCTCCATTTCTGTGATTCTGTTCCTGTTCTAGTTGATTGCTTAGTTTGGTTTTGGTTTTGTCTTTTAGATTCAGTTGCTGAGAGTTGTGAGTGTGTTGTCATTTTAATGTTCATAGTTTTTGATCTTCTTTTTCTTAAATAAGTCCCTTTAACATTTCATATAATAATGGCTTGGTCAATGATGAATTCCTTTAGCTTTGCCTTGTCTGGGAAGCACTTTATGTACCCTTCCATTCTAAATGACGGCCTTGCTGGAAAGAGTAATCTAGGTCATAGGTCTTTGCTTTTCACTACTTTGAACACTTTTTGCCAGTGCCTTCTTGCCTGCAAAGTTTCTTTCGAGAAATCAACTGATAGTCTTATGGGAACTCCTTTGGAGGTAACTGTCTGCCTTTCTCTTGCTACTTTTAAGATTCTCTCTTTATCCTTAACCTTTGGCATTTTAATTATGATGTGTCTTGGTGTGGCCCTCTTTGGGTCCAACTTGTTTGGGATTTTTGTGGTTCCTGGACTTGTATGGTTATTTTCTTCACCAAATTAGGAAGTTTTCTTTCATTAGTTTTTCAAAAAGTTTCCAAATTCTTGCTATTCTTCTTCTCCTTCTGGCATCCCTATGATTTGGATGTTGGCACTTGTGGAGATGTCCCAGAGTCTTCTTATACGTTCCTCATTTTTTTCAAATTCTTGTTTCTTCATTCCGTTCTGGTTGAATGTTTGTTTCTTCCTTATTTTCCAAATCATTGACTTGAACTCTGGCTTCCTTCCCTTCACTGTAGGTTCCCTGTGGATTTTTCTTTATTTCACTTAGTGTAGCCTTCATTTCTTCCCTTATGCTTTTGCTGTATTCAGTGAGTTCTCTGAGCATCTTATCACCAGTGTTTTGATCTCTGCATCTGATAGGTTGGCTATCTCCATTTTGCTTAGCTCTCTTTCTGTGGTTTTGGTTTGTTTTTTCACTTGGGCCATGTTTCTTTGTCATCTCATTTTGGCAGCCTCCCTGTGTTTGTTTCTGTGTATTAGGTAGAGCTGCTTCGACTCCCTGTCTTAGTGCACCTGTTAAGTTGTATAGGGCAGAGCCTTAGGTATTTACCTGCTTTACCTCTTTGTGGCTCTGTGTCAGGGGAAGAGGTCAGAGAGGGGACAGTGCTGCTACCTGGCTGCTGGAAGTTTGCTCAGCACTTTCCAGTCATTTCACCCACTTCCCCGTGTGCAGCTGGTGCCCTTCTATCTGTTGCCCTGGTGGTGGTTCCCAGAATGGGTGGGTTTGTGTACATTCTAGAACCCTGTGGGCCCTTTAAATGGGCTCTCCTGAGAGACCCACAGTTTCTTTTGCTGGCCCAACCCTTACTGGTTTTTACAGCCAGAAATTATGAGGCTTTACTTACCCACTGCTGGAACCCTGGGCTGCACAGGCTGGCCTGCGGCTGGGATTGCTCAGACATTTTTTATGCCTCCCAATTTTTATCTACCCCACATGAATTTGGGACTGCTTGGTCTGCTGGCTTCCACCACCACCACCTTGCCATGCCTCTCCACCCTGGCTCCCCATCTCCACCCTTCCTATCTGTTTGATGAATATGGCTTCTTTAAATCCTTGGTTGTTGGACTTCCATACAGTTCAATTTTCTGGAAGTTCTGGGCGTTTTTTGTTTTGAGGTTACTTGTGATCCTTCTCGTGGTTGTGCAAGGAGGCAAAGCGTGTCTACTTACACCTCCATCTTGACTGGAAGTCCTCTTCTTGTAATTTTAAGAAAACAGTTAACAACACAAAAAGAAAGAAAATGTAGTGTCAAATATGCCTTAAGGGACTTGGGAAGATTGGAAAATACATTAAAAAGTCCTAGAAAACAAAGCCCTATGTTTGTATGCCAGTGAGGCAATTTGCAGGGCAAGATGGCCAAATCAGCTGGTCAGTTGACTAGTTTTTGTTCAGAGTCATTTGGTTGAAGGAAAAGCCAATGATCTGTACCTAGCTTCCCCAGCCAATGCTGCACTGACTTCCAGTCAGCCCCATTTAGAAATCCCCCACTTGAAGTCACTTCCTTGTCTTTCCCACTTGAGGTGTGGGCATCTGCATGAAGCAGAGGAAACATCCATTCTCCAGGTTACTCATCCAAGGCCCCAGCAGGAGACCATCTCCCAAAGGAGAAGATGAGCCAGGAGACTTCAGAGGAGCCTCCCAGTACTCCCTGAACGATGAATAAGGCATGGAACCAAGGCAGTGAGAGTACTGGGAATAAATGCACAGACAACTAATTGTCTCCTGCTTGGTAAACCAATCTGATGACTCAATTTTTTTTTAACTTGGTTCCACTAAAATAAAAAAAAGAAAGAAAAAGTGCCAACACAGTAAGAGCAGCCAAGGAAGTCTTAGTTCTGTTTTTTTGTATTGCTACATTTCCGGTAAAAAATTGCTTCATCTACATGGCTCTCGCTTTCATGCTTTACTGAGAACCCTGAGATTCCCCCACATCTTTACAGCAGCAATTTTCAACCCTTTTCATCTCATGGTGCACAGAATCTAATGCTAAAGTTCTCTGGCGCACCAAAAAATATATTTTTTCTCAATATGACAAAAAATAGGTACAATTTTGATTCATTCACACCAGACAACAATTGTATTGGCTATTGTCACTTTTTTATTTGACAATTTAAGATAAAAGAGGTCAGTGCCCCTGACTGGATAGTCAGGTGTGGCATGTTTTAAAATTCTTGTGGCACACTGACTGAAAACTCTTGCTCTACAGTATATAAACTTATTGCTGTATCTCTAATAATCTTTGAACTTGTGAAATGTGCCCAGATCCTCAGTCTGCCGAGAGGTCAGGAATGCTGGGCAGTTTTAGGAGAGGCCCAGCACCAGGCTTCCCCAAGAACAAAGGTCCCTGGGCACAAACGTCACACTAGGCACACAGTTCCATTTTATAAAGCTGTTTTGTCTGTGCTCAGATTGCTATTCCGAGGATAAGTCCTAGACCAAGGCTCACTTTCCTATACTCTCTGGGAGGATGGGTAGAAGACAAGGAAGAACTATGGCACTTACTGTTGTTGAATGAAAAGTATTTTTTTTTCTAGCAGGTGTGAGCTTAGAGCACAGGTTTAATAATACAATATTAGGAACTCCACTTGTTAGGTGGATGAATCTGCTGGGATTCTGTGAATTCCAACCGAGAAATATCCCAGACCAGTAGGCTTAAACAAAGGGGAATTTCGTGTGTCAGAGAGATGAAAAGTTCAAAGGTGGGGCTGGCTGGATACATAACTCAGATTAAATGATGCTGGGAATCAATCAATCTCTCTCTTGCTAACTATTCATCTTATCTCCTCTGTGTTGGCTTCATTTTCAGCACACTCTCATGAAAACCAGGCTTTTATCCAATTAGACTAAGGAAAGAGAACTTCTGTCTTTTTTAATAGCTCCACATAAGTCCCAGGACTGATTCCACTGGGCTGACTTGAGTTACATGCTCTGCTTGAACAAATCAGGTGACTTGAGATGTGAATTAAGCTGATTGGCCACACTTGGCCCTCCCTCTGCTACTTCAAAGGAAAATTGAAGTGATGTCACCAGAAAAAGGAAAGGATGGAAGTCAACCAAGAATATTAATGCCCTCCATCATGGGCTTGTGGTGGTCTTGGGCAGCAGACTGTGTCAGGTACAGGCAAGGGGTGCTCAAGGGTCAGCAGTTCCAAGGATCAGTCATGGCAATCACCCATGATCTCGAAAGGCCTTCAAGAGAGTAGCAAAACAACTTTCAGAAGCAATCCACAACAGATTGTAGTCTAGAAGGGATGATATAGGCTCTGGGTGGGCACAGGTGAAGCCAAAAGAATCAAAGAGGTGGCCTCTTGCCCTGGTCTAGGGGAGATACTGCTTATAGCAAAGGCCCATCAGACAGCAAGACTCGTTTAGGTAGCCTGGCACCACACTGCTGGCCTGAACCTCCACTGCCAACCCTACCACACCATTCTCTCAAGAGGCCAGGGCCAAGCCCAAGTCACCTGTCTTCCCCAAGGCTATTCAAGGCAGGAAGAGGCCCCACCTGGGCTTTTGAGCTTCCTCCTAGGACCATACACAGAAGTAGAAAGGGAATCTACAAAAGAATATCAGGTTGCTATGAGCAAAGATGATTGGTCAGACAGTCCAAAGCAACAAAAGTGTGTAGCTTTCTCTTAAGACTCATGACTTTTCAACTCATAATAGCTGTTCACTCTGTGCTAGATCCACAAGCATAACCATTACCGATCACAACCAAAAGAAAACAAATCCCTAGTCATTACTAATTTTTTTTAATGCACCCATCCATAAGATCAAAGGACAAAAAGATGTTTATTTTATTTATTCATTGCTGGCATCACATCAATCTATCTTCTTACTTCTTTCTACATATCCCCAACCCCCGACCCAAAAGTCTTTACTACCCTGGAACTTACATAAATAAGCAAGAGTACTAAGAAAGATGTCCCAGACTACCAGTTTAAAAATCCTTCAGATGGTCACAGAGTCCTTTTAATATGGCAATGAGGAGAAACCTAGTTCTAGGACAGAGTGGTGCTGGAATGGGAACTAAAAGAGACGCTTCTGCTGTGGCACCCTCCTGGTAACAACACCGTCCTGGGCTCATGCCTGAGATCTGGGGCAGGGAGGGAAACAGCAGGAAAGACGTTGAGACCATGACAGAATTTTTACTAGAGCATCAGACGCTGTAAGTTTCTATGTCTATTCCTTTATTTATTAAAAGAGAGAGAGCTAGGCATTAAGTGTGCCAAAATATAATTTAATGAAAGCTTCGCAAACACATGCATCTACACAAAGCTGGGAAGAAAACCATCCTTCACAAACTTGGAAACTTTTGTGTACAGATTTGCAATAACATCCAAGATATTGTTTAGTGGAAAAGGCAAGCTGCCAAACACTGTGACGAGCATGGTGCCCACTGAGTAAAACTAAGGAGTAATCACATAGACATTCATACTTGTATATGCTTAAAATTATCGCGAAAGGGTATATAAGTAAACTGATGAGAGTGGGAGGAGGGACTGAGGTTGAGGGACTGGGGATGAAGAGACAATTTTCACCAATTTCTCTGGTGCAGTTCCTCTTGAAAGTGTTGTGAATGCAAAGAAAAATTTTGAGATGCCCTGGTTTATAGTGCACCATAGAACTACCAAAGAATGGAACATCCACATGTATTTATTATCTATTCTAAATTGCAAATGGAATAAGAGAGAAATGCATCACACATTCAGCCAACAGGAAAGTAAGCTGCAGTACTGGGGGTTCTCCAAGGTGGCATGCGCAGCCCCTCTTCTGAGAACACAGCCTTGACAGCAAAGTCTTGAGTAAATGGGAGTTTTTAAAAGAAATGACTGGGAATTCCTGAATTGCTTGATTGATATACAATTCATTGAGGCCTGGAATTTACTTCAAGAATTTGTTTCTTTTGTTTTCTTGCTTCCTATTTATTCCTTATGAGTAGAAGAACAAGAATTGGCAACATGACTTTCTAACATTTGCAGAAACAATGAAATATGGGCAAAGGAGATTCTAAGAAGCCAAGAAGCACAAGAAGAAAGAAGCATCCAAACACTTTTGTCAACTTCTTGGAAATTTCTTGAACATATTCAGAAATGTCAAAGAGAAGATTTGCTAGAAAGAAAGGAAATTGGGAGGCACGGCAAAGGCAAACAAAGACCATTATGAAAGGGAAATCAAAATCTACATGCCTCCAAACATTCAAATTATCATTCTATTAACTAAATATTACTACTCTATAATCGAAAAATAAAGTTGTGAGTTTATTGTCCACATTCTGAATATATTTAAGTAAACACATTTTTAATTTTTAAGAAAGAAAAATGGTATCAGCTGCTTGAAAGAACACAGGAATCCTCCAACATTGCTTAAATAATTGTTTTCAAAGGTTTGCTCTTATCTCTTAAAAATGTGAATTGAGGAATGAAGGGCATTTGGTACGTGGGCACTTGATAAACATCATCTGATTTAATCCTCACAACTACTCAGTGAGGTACGTATGTACAGTTTTTCTCCTCATTTCTCAAATGAGGAAATGGGCTTTAAGAGGTTACATATGTGCCGACAGCTGCTCACCTGGAGCAGCGGTGCAAGTTGCTCTGTTGGGAGTGGGCCATGTCTGCAGGGCGCTCAGAATCTCCCACTCGCTCGTAACCTCACTTCTATTGGGGCCAACCTAATTTCACACATGGCCTGTATTCCCTTGTGCTCAAACTAATTTGCAAGATTGTCCTACATTTTCTTTGGAGAGTGACTATTTGAAGGTTCTTCATCACAAGGACACAAACACCTCTTCTAAGTGGGTACCGTTCCTGCCAATTAAGGAAGGCTGAACACAAGAACGAGCAGGAGGGCGGTCTCTGGCTCACCCTCTCTGGCTTCAGCAATGAAAATGGACCCTGCAGATTCAAGAGGAGAGATGATAAGAGGCACGGCTGGGGCACCGCCCTTTACCCGACTGAAAAACACTTGAACGTGGCTTCTGTCTGACCCAGAATCAAGGCTTCTACAACTGAAATTTGCTCAGACACTCATCATAAATATCACTGCCTCTTCTCTCTCCCAAAGTGCCTCTGGAGCCACAGAAAATCCCAACTCAAATATTCCAGAACACCTCCTCCCACTGGCAAAGGAGGACCAAAGCTGTCTAATTTTAGGGTCTAACAGTTGGCATGCAATTAAAACTATATTTATTATGGGCTTCAGGGGAGAATAACTTACTTATGGGAAAATTAGGATCGTTGCAATACACACATGCTCCCCCGGATCAGGATTTAGCTATGCTCAACCAGGGACTGTAAGAACTCTGCCATTTTTACAACATGAGGCTTATAGTTTCAAAACAAGCAAAAGATCAGACGTTTCTAGTCCACTGTTCAACCTCAGCCCCCAATGCTACGAGAGGGTTCCAGTCAAGACCCTATATTTCAGCATTGCTAATGATTTGGGATCAAAGGAAACTATAACCAATACAATGTGTTCCCCTTCCTGAAAAGAAATTACATTAGGTTAAAGTTCAGAAAAGCAGACTGCGTATTTTTTTTCTGTTTTTTTATGCTTTAAAAACTTTGCTGACCAGAAATTTAGGCTGGGATAGATGAGTTTAATTATGCTGGTTTATTCTGTGTTATTGATTTGCTAAAACAGAGTGGAAAGTACACACTTTATTATTTAAATAATAAGTAAACAAGAATAAATAAAGTAACTTATAGTCTGCAACCACTGGTGTCCTGAGAACAAGGTTACCATAACACTTTTGTCAATTCAGGATCACCTTTTATTTAGTTTACGAGTTTTCCGAACTACCCAGAACATGTTTCCAACTCCACCACAGCAGCATTACAAAAAGATGTAAAGCGTATAAAAGTACACAAAAGTGTCCCTTCCAGATAAATAACTACATCACAATGTTCGTGGAGGCAAACATTTTGAACTTCTTTTTGTGGTCTGCTATAGAAAGAAGGCTAAAACCTAGAGCTAGGATTTAGTTTTGCAGCTTTATTATTTGATTTACTTTCCCCAGCTTGAGGGCTCTAAATTATTGGTAACCTGTGACTACAATCTCTGGATTATGTTTCTGCCACTTTTTTCCTGCCCACTCACTATTACACATTGGCCCAGACATGAGTACTTACACATGATCTCTAACTAGTACCTTTATGAATGGGTCAAACCCATTCAGCATAAAGAGAAATGGGGAGCTGATAATTCTCCCTGAACACCCATCCCAACTGAACACACAGACACCCTCCCCTTGGGTCTGTCTTCATCATAGAACCTGTTTTGTTTTCATGGAAACATTCATTACTCTATGAAATAATGTTGCTCAATTATTTGTGTACTTGTTTATTGCCTGTCTTTTCTTACTAGAACATGCTTTCTATGAGATTAGAAAATGTGTCTTTCTAATTTATCCGTGTCCCCAGCACCTAGAACAGAGCCTTGTCATGTAATAGAGATTCAGCCAAAGTCTGCTGAAGCAATGAACCCCCTAATGCATTTGGGAGTATAAACAGTGGAATCCCTGAAGACAGAGCTCAAGGATATTAGAATCGATAGAAGGAATCTCATAGGTTATTCAGAGTTGGCAAATTTTTGTTAAAGGACCAGACTGAAAATAGCAGACTTTGTGGGCTGTGTGGTGACCGCCAGGGCGACTGAAGTGGGCCATTGTGCGTGAAAACAGCTACGAACACCATATGAACGAGCATGGCTGTGTTCCGACAAAACTTCATGTACAAAGACAGTCACTGGTGAGCTGAAGTTTGCTGACCTCTTCTAGACCAACAGTTTTCCAACAGAACTGTGCCCCATCCCACTCCCACGCCCAGCCACTTCCTTACTTTACTCACATACTCCTCCCAGTCACAGACCTATTGGATTCCCCAAAGCTAAGTCCCATGCAGAGATCTCACTCCAAGGGAGGCGGAGAAATAAATGTTGATTTCTCCAGCCTCTTTGAACAGGAAGTCAAGTTAGAAGCGGGTTGGCATGGGTTTCCAGTAAACCAGTTGAGAGCACCTCCCCCAGGAATCCTCAGGCCCGGAGCTCTTTACCTTTATCTCCACACCCGTTCAGACTACCCCAGAGGACAAGGGAGCTTCAGCCCGAGGGTCCGTGGCATAACTACATTTTATGGAAGAAAAGTAACATCTCAAGTCACCTAGTGGATTGAAACCCCAGGAATTTTATCAGCTTGTTAGTGAAAGTCACACAAGTAGAAAAAGTGAAGAACTGGGATAAATTACCCAGGTAATTCATATCTCAACACAACTTTGCCTTGTCACTAAAGCAAAAAAGGCACAAACAAACAAAAAATACCCCTCAAATTCAAATAAATGCTTTAGTCATATTTTGCACTTGTAGACACCTCTTTAAACCCTGAAGTTCGATAGGGTGGGCTCGGGATTGCTCCTTTTAGGTGCTGCACATTAACTTCTGCACACGCCTTTCAGACCCAAACAGGAATATCAGTGAGGGGACTCATCCCTGAATACAGGGGGACACGGGAAATACATCACAGAAGTCACATTGGCTTCTTTTTAACTATTAATAGATAATTACTGAGTTAAAAGCTGGAAACAGCACAATTATGCAACGTAAGTTTGACTTATAATGAAAGTTGTTTGATGTGATAGTTCCACTAATTAGAGACCAAAAATTAAACTCACCCAAATTTCGGTAGTTGTTACATCTAAATAATGGAATTGTAATGACATTCTTTTTAATTTTTTAAAAAAATATGTATATACCGTGTGCATGATCCTTTTTTGTAGATTTATTGGTACCTTGTTGGTTATTCTGTTCGCCACTGCAGAGCTGTCCTCTGCCTGCCCCGCACATAGGAGCTGCCCCGAGTGCACGGCAGCACCCCCTCCTCGCTGCCACAGGTCGACTTCTCTAGAGGGAGACACTGAAATGGAGTCTCGGATACATAACCCTTTTTAAAAAGACAGCAATTTGCTTCCAAACCATGTGTCAGTGTACAGGCATTTATTTATAATGCACTTATCATTTTTAACCTTTCATTAAATATGTCTAATCCACTAAGTGCAGGATGATATCTAAGAACCTGAAGGATGTTGGCGATATTATCCTTTTCTCAAGAAGCTCACAATTGAATGAACAAAACTCATTATAACAAATACAACAAAAGGCAAAGTATCCTTAGAAACATTTACATTAAGAGAAACTGTTCACTTTTTAAGGACATGTAATTCTTGGATGCATGAATTTGTCACTCTGTGAGTGGGTGAGGGGCTGGTGAACAGCTGAAGGAAGAACATCACACTGCAGGGAAGAAAGTCACACTGTGGGGAAGAAAAACAAACTCACACAGAGAGCTTAATGTTGCTGAGAATCTCAGTGGTGTCCTCTATTTCTTAATAGAATCTGGTGACCAAAAATATCATTTGCGAATAATTGTGTAATAAATCTTCTTCAGGATTAAAAACACATCACAAAAGTCATAACCACTGAATTTTCTAATGAATCAAGACAAAACAAAAGATGTTATGTGTCTCAGTTTAGCTTGTTTGGGCTGTTACGACAAAATACCACAGGCTGGGTGGCTTACAAATAATAGAAATTTATTCCTCACAGTTCTGGAGGCTAGAAGTCCAAGATCAATGTACCAGCACATTCATTACCCTATGAGACCCTGCCTCCTGGTTCACAGATTGATGGCCATCTTCTCCCGTGGCAGAAGGGGTCAGGGAGGTCTCTTTTATAAGGGCACTAATCCCATTCATGAGGGCTTTGCCTAACCCCCTCTCAAAGGCCCCACCTCCAAATATCATCACGCTAGGGATTAAGTCTCAACATGAATCTGGGGGGGAAGGACGCAGATATTCAGTCCACAGCATTATGTCCTGGCATTTGCAAACAGCAGGCTAAAAAGATAAGAGGTTGCCTAGCATGCTTTGAATGTCAAGGCCAGCTGCTCCAGAACTTCTTTGTCTACTAAGTGTCTTCACTTACTAAAGTAGAAAGCCAAACTTTAAAGAGATTGTATCAAACCCTGTTCTAATCCTCTTTCTCTAAATTAATGTGAATATTCTCTCCTAGGCTCCTGGTCAGTTTCCAATCAAAGATGCTTAGAGTGGAGTCTACTCAGGTTCTGAGAACTTTTCCTCCACCAGTTGGAAACACTGGTCTGTTGCAGCCTATGAGACGTTGTGTTTAAGCAGAAATTTAAGAATCTACATTGGATGGAAAGTTGGCCTAACCAGCCTCTAAGATCCCTTCCAGGGTACCTGTGTTTCTAGGTAAAAAGTGGGCTCAGATGTGTCACTTTTATTCAGCTCACATGCATGTACATGAGAAAGTGTTAAGAGAATGCAAGAAGCCAACTCCCCCCCTCACTGTACTGCTGTGAGGGTTCATTTCCTGTGCCAATCCGAGTGGGCCACCGGGTGCCCAGGCATTATTTGGTCAAACATCATTCTGGGTGTTTCTGTGAGGCTGTTTTTAATCAGCAGAGTAAATGTGGGTGGGCTTCATCCAATCAGTTGAAAGCCTGAATAAAACAAAAAGACTGACTTTCTCCCAAGTGGAAGAGAATTCTTCAGCAGACTACCTTTGGACTTCATCTGCATCATTGGCTCTCCTGGGTCTCGAGCCCAACAGTCCACACTACAGATTTGGATTTGCCAGCATCCCCAATCTCATGAGCCTATTCCTTAGACACACACACACACACCACTGGCTCTGTTTCTCTGGAGAACCCTCACTCATACAAGTGCCTTCTCAGTCTCCTTTGCTGATGCAGCCTCTACTTCCCAATTCCTAAATGCTGGAAGCATTTTAAGTCTCAGTCCTCAATAATGTTTTCTATGTATGTCTTTCCATAGGCGAGACCAGCTAGTGCCATGGCTTTATCATGTACATGTTCCAGCCCCAACCACTCACTGGAGCTGCAGACTATACTTCATGTTTCTTCTTGGACATCTAATAAAATCTCAAGTTTGACATATCCAAAACAAAACTCTACCCTCTACTACTACTCTTTCCCCTTCACTCACCCATCTTAATTAATAGCTTACCATTCACCAGTTGCTTGGGCTCAATACCCACAAGTCATCCTTAATTCCTTCTTCTTCCTTCATATCCAACATCCAATCCTTTAGTAAGACCTATCAGTTACATCCCAAATATGTCACAAGTCTTCCACTTCTCATCCTCTTCACTACCACTCCCTGCTTCTATTCTTGCTCCTTCTGTTTCTTCTCCTTAGAGCTGTGAGTGGTTTTTTTAAAAAACATGAACCCGATCACATCACTTCTGTACTCAACACCCACCATGGTTTCCCACATTGCTCAGAATAAGGTCCAACTCCTTACAAGAATACTTCTAGCATTCTTCTGCTAAGCAGCAAAACACAGTTTTTATTAAAGCCAGTATTTGTTACAGTACATACCTTTGCCTCTCTGACCTTGTGTCCAACCACATTCATGCCTTTCTGCTGTTCCTGGAACATCCAAGCCAGTTCCCACCTCAAGGTCTTTACACTTGCTGTATCCTTTGCCCAAAATACTCTGCCCCAAATCTTCCTGATGGCTTTCTCCTTCACAGCATTCACATCTCAGCCCAAACGCCCCTCTTCTCAGGGTTTCTCCTTGTCTCCCTTTCTCCCCACCTTCCACCCCCTAACGCTGCTTCAACTTCTTCATGGCTCTTACGTTTGTCTTGAATAGGTTGACCTCTAGATGGAATCCATATCACTTGCTTCCTGGGTTCTCCTGAAAAAGAAGCTGGGCCTCCAGACTACCCAAAACTTAACTAGTCAGTAGGAGAGGAAATTGCTGCCTCATAACCTATAGAACCCTGACAGCAAGGGCAAAGAGAAAAAATCTCTTTTTCTCTTTGCATAGAGTGCATAGAGAAGGTGGGTTCTGACCTGACCCAGACGAGCTTGCTACATGGAGGACAGCTGTGAAGGGAGAATGTCATCTGTCGTGAGCTACAGGCTGGCCAGGGAGAAACCTGACAGAGATGAGCCCCCAAGCTCCACCGTCAGGAATTACTTCTCCTTGGGAGTAAGGAATCAAGAGGAGGACTGCAAGGGAAAGATTGTTCATGGAGACATGAGGTCTGGGAAGTAGGGATTTCTCTACCAATTTAGGGTAATAAAAAATATTGTTTGAGGTGAAGGGCTGAAAAGCAAGATGACTAGTTTCTCTCTAGAAGACCCTCCTCCAATCACAACTCAAGGCCAGAAGAAATGTAGTCTCAGTGATGGCATTCAGCGCCTTATTACTTTATGTGGAACATTGCTCACACTTTACTGGTAACTTACCTGTGGCAAGTTAAAGCCCACATTGCCCTACCCCCGTCGCCAACACCTCTTCCACATTAACCTGGTTACATAAGTTAATGATCTTCCTACTTCTCCTGTCTTTCATGTCATTTGCAAATTAAGTTGCCTCTCTCTTTGACGGCTGTATTATCCTTCTGTATCTCTGTGAATATCTTGCTAAATTGTAGGTTCTTCCTTTCAACCAATGTAGCAATACAGAAGCAACAGACTTACTGAGAAGAATGACTCGATGTCGACGGTACTTTGAAAAAAAAGTAGAGAAAAGAAAACAACTAAACACCGTCTCTTTCTCCCATCTTCCAAATGCACCTTCGTCATTCTCCACGGGTTGAATGCTAGGCTAGGCCCTGCCCCTATCGAGTCACATGACCCTGCAAGCCTGACTGCCCCAGCCCAATCTGTGCCTTATCTTTGACCAGGACTTCTACCATCTCCCTTGACAGCACGTCACGGGTAAAAGAGTGGCATTTGAATTGATTGTGAATATTTTTGAAGACAGAAAAAGCAACCGGAACTGAATATAGACCTTTAAAAAATGTATGACATGTAGTTGCTGTTTTAAAACATATATAAAGAACATTTATAGGAATAAGGGCAGCATTAGCTTGAATGAATATCTGTATCACACTAAGAAAGTCATGGGAACTGATGTGGCATCTAAAGCCATTTCTAAATACACATATTCTCAACACCATTATCTTTGAAGTCTTAGCTATTACTAGGTATTTAAAGAGCACAAAATTCTCTTCTTCTAGCATTCTTTTGTAAAACAGTCAAGTAAAGGTTTTATTAAAGCCAGTTTATTACTAAAAAAAAATCAAATTTAGCTGTTTCAGCTAAGATTCTTCTATGACAAGCAATAGAAACTAACTTAGCAAGAAAAGAGATTTGTTGAGGATAGGGCAGATGAATTCACTAAGGAAAAGCTAAAGAACCAGGACTCCACAGGGAAGAAATTAGGCTGCTCTGAGAACCCAGGGAGTGGAAATCAACAGAGTCTCTTCAAGATGCCATCACTGAGTTCAACAAGTTCCATTTTCTTTTGTTTGTTCATATTAAATCCACAGAGATAGAGCATCTGATTTCCCGGCCTTGGTCAGTGTCAGCAGGACAGTCCCACTGGGACTGTAATCAACGGGAGAGAGCCTAGTCTATCAAACATAATCAGGAAGCCCTGACTAGAAGACAAGATTGGATGACGCTGAGGAGTGGGGTTGGGGTTTGGATGATGGAGGGATGGGTAAAGGTCCACATTAAACCAATGATTTATTAATGGAAGATGTTTTCACCTTAGTCATGTACTTTCAAGTGTTAATTTGGTGACAGTGACTAATTTAATACATAAAGAAAAGTCTCTTTCTGCATTGGCTTAGCAATCAGGGACAGCTGCTTTGCATGGTGATTGGCTTGAATTTGCACCAGAGGAAATGCCCCAGGTTCCACTGAAGGCCCTGTCTCCCTCTCCCATTAGCGCACAAATCCTTTTCATCCATTTCTCAGGGTCTACATCCCACATATTTGCTTCCCTTTTTCTGTTTTATGACTCGGGTGTATCTAAATCCCTGCACTTCTTGGAGAAAATATAAGCTGAATATTGTTACTTTTTTTCACTTTTGCACTATTTGTTATTTGGGAAGGTATATGTACTCCAAACACGGGTGGTTAGATTGTCTTAATATTTCCTCCCATGAACCTCTAAGTAGGCAAACATTTTTTTAAATGGCTTTTTCATTGTGGATTTTATTTTTATGGTCTATGTGAATCAAAGTTATTTGCACAGTTCACTTATTTATGCCTTTGAGTTTTTTGTTTTTTGTTTTTTTTTAATTCTAACAGCTACTTTCAGTAACCCGTGTAAACCAAATATCATCTGTGGCGGTGTGTATGTGGTGTGTGTTGAGGATGTGTGTAGATGGATTTTTTTTATTTTTTAAGATTATAATAGCTAAGGAAACATTTGTTCTTTCCTTTTTTGAGCCAAAATTAAAATTAAAAAAATTTTTAAACTTCAATTTGTGAAATCCCATCCTCACTCACAAGTGCAAATACATACTGCCAGTCACTGCTGCTGTTCTGGGGAGTGACCGAAATGACTGGGTAATCATCAGCAGGTTGCCTTTTGTTTTATAACTGTTAAGAATGTGACAAGTCGCCAAGCATTTGTTGAGAGTCCCTGATTCCTCTTCTTCTAACACTCATCATTCAATCCATCAACACTCCTTTGGGAACTCCCTCTAAGCCTTAGCCTACACCCTTCCACTTCTATTTTCATGACTATAACACCAGGCCCAGCCACCATCATCTTTCATCTGGACGATATAGTAAGAGCCTTCTAAAGTTTCCCAGCTTCCACTTATAACAACTGATTCTCCAGACAGCAGCCAGAGTTATCTTTAAATAACATATAGCATGGCAATCAGAGGTCAGAACCCTCTAATGGCTTCACATCACACCGAGAATAACATCCAAACTCCTCCATACAGCCACCAGGGCCTGAAATAATGCACCTGTCAACCTCTCCCACTCATATGTTTTGTCCTTGTCACTCCTTAAATAACCAAGCTAGGGCCCACCTCAGGGCATTACACTAGCTAGTCTCTCTGTCTTGAACACTCTAACTCCTAAAGGTTGTGCAGCATTCTCTTTCTTATTTCTAGGTCTCAGTGCACATGGCAGACCCTTGGATAGCCTGAAGTGACTACCCTTAAATTGCCACCACTGTCCCATTCCTACTCACTCTCTATCCCTCTATATTGCTCATATGTTTTCCTGCAGAGTACATTATTACTATCTGAAATTAGTTTGCATGTCTTTTTTCCATTAGAAGATAAGTTCTGACTTCTAGCCAGGATGGAGGCATAGGTAGACACACTGTGTCTCCTTGCACAACCAAAAGAAGGACAACAACAAATTTGAAAACAAAAAATAACTGACAGAAAACCGGAACTGTACGGAAGTCCAACAACCAAGGAGTTAAAGAAGAAACATTCATTCAGACTGGTAGGAGGAGTGGAGACAGGCAGCCAGGACAAAGAGGACTTGCAGCAAGGCAGCCCCTGGAGGACTGGGTGGGCAAGGTGGTGGCTGGAAGGCCAGGTGGTCCCACATTTGCATGCAGATAAACTGGGAGGAACAACTGTGGAACGAGACAGATCACACAACCCAGGGTTCCAGCATGGGAAAAGAAAGCCTCAAAATCTCTGCCCGTAAAAACCTGTTGGGATGTCAGTGGCAGGAGAAACTCCCAGGCTCACAGGAGTTCACTGGAAAGACCTGCAGGGTCCTAGAACATACACCCACCCACCCACCTGGGAATCAGTACCAGAATGGCCCAATTTGTTTGTGGGTGGCAGCGGAAGTGACTGAAGGCCGCCGAGAACCAAGCAAGCAGCACTGTTCCCTCTCTGACTCCTCCCCACATACAGCACCACAATATGGCAACATGGGTTGCCCCATCCTGGTGAATACCTTAGGCTCAGCCCCATACAACGTAACAGGTACATGGAGACAAAGAAATGCGGCCCAAATGAAAGAATAGATCAAAGCTCCAAAAATAGAACTAAGTGATGAAGAGATAGCCAACCTATCAGATGCAGAGTTCAAAACACTGGTAATCAGGGTGCTCACAGAAATGGTTGAGTATGGTCACAAAATAGAGGTAAAAGTGAAGGCTATGTAAAGTGAAATAGAGGAAAATGTACAGGGAACCAACAGTGAAGGGAAGGAAACCAGGACTCAGATCAACGATTTGGAGCAGAAGGAAGAAATAAACATTCAAGCAGAACAGAATGAAGAAACAAGAATTCAAAAAAATGAGGAGAGGCTTAGGAACCCCTGGGACAATTTTAAACATTCCAACATCTGAATCATAGGGGTGCCAGAAGGAGAATAGGAAGAGCAAGAAATGAAAAACTTATTTGAAAAAATAATGAAGGAGAAATTCCCCAGTCTGGCAAAGAAAATAGACTTCCAGGAAGTCCAGGAAGCTGAGAGAGTGCCAAAGAAGTTGGACCCAAAGAGGAACACACCAAGGCACTTCATAATTACATTACCCAGGATTAAACAAAAGGAGAGAATCTTAAAAACAGCAAGAGAAAAGGACACAGTTACCTACAAAGGACTTCCCATAAGACTGTCAGCTGATTTCTCAAAAGAAACCTTGCAGGCAAGAAGGGGCTATAGAGAAGTATTCAAAGTCATGAAAGGCAAGGACCTACATCTAAGATGACTCTATCCAGCAAAGCTAGCATTTACAATGGAAGGGCAGATAAGGTGCTTCCCAGACAAGGTAAAGCTAAAGGAGTTCATCATCAACCAAGCCCTTATTATATGAAATGTTAAAGGGACTTATTTAAGAAAAAGAAGATGATCAAAAACATGAACAGTAAAATGACAACAAACTCACAACTATCAACAATTGAATCTAAAAGATAGGTGAGTGAAGGGGAAAGAGTAGTAGTAGAGGGTAGAGTTTTGTTTTGGATATGTCAAACTTGAGATTTTATTAGATGTCCAAGAAGAAACATGAAGTATAGTCTGCAGCTCCAGGGAGTGGTTGGGGCTGGATATCAATTTGGAAGCCATCAACATGTACATGATAAAGCCATGGCACTAGCTGGTCTCGCCTATGGAAAGACATACATAGAAAACATTATTGAGGGCTGAGACTTAAAATGCTTCCAGCATTTAGGAATTGGGAAGTAGAGGCTGCGTCAGCAAAGGAGACTGAGAAGGCACTTGTATGAGTGAGGGTTCTCCAGAGAAACAGAGCCAGTGGTGTGCGTGTGTGTGTGTGTCTAAGGAATAGGCTCATGAGATTGGGGATGCTGGCAAATCCAAATCTGTAGTGTGGACTGTTGGGCTCGAGACCCAGGAGAGCCAATGATGCAAACAACAAACTAAGCAAACAACTAGAACAGGAACAGATTCACAGAAATGGAGATCACATGGAGGGTTATCAGCGGTGAGAGGGGGTGGTAGAATGGGGGGAAAGGTACAGGGAATAAGAAGCATAAATGGTAGGTACAAAATAGACAGGGGGAGGTTAGGAATAGCATAGGAAATGGAAAAGACAAAGAACTTATATGTATGACTCATGGACATGAACTAAGGTAGGGGAATGCTATTGGGAGGGAGGGTGCAGGGTGGAGGGGAATAAAGGGGGTAAAAAAATGGGACAACTGTAATAGTATAATCAATAAAATATACTTAGATGAAAAGAAGATAAGTCTTTGAGAAAAAGAACTTTGCCTTAATTACTGCTGATTCTTTAGCTCCTATGATACTACCTATCACACAACATGCTCTCAGTCAATACTTGTTGGATGCATGAATTATTTCCATGAACTATTTATGAACCCAGTTATCATCATAAAGAAAACTAATTTCAGTGCTGAAAAGGTGAGAATAGATGTCTGAAAATGTGGTAGAAAAGAAACAAAATCGGAAGGGACCCTAGAGATCCCGATCATTTCAGATGGTCTCCTACATTGCGCCACATCACATTGTCCCTGAGAGACTGTCAGCAACTCCCTGCTCTCTGTACCTTGAAGACCTCTAGCAAGAATGCACAGTCGAGGGGACAGTACCTTACGAGATGAAAAATAACGAGGAAGTGCCCATTCTTTAACAGACAAAAGAAACCAGAAATCTGGCCCTTCTTAAAAATCCAGGCCTGGGTCTTGATGGTATCAAATTCGCCCACTTCCTCTGCGGTTGTGGTCCAACTAACTCTGACTCTACTTTCTGTAGTCTTTTAAAATGGAAGCTGACAGACAGTTGCTATAGTGGCAAGTGTAGCTATAGCTGCACTTGGAGTCAAAACACACAGGCTTGAAGTCAGGAGCACTGATGCTTAACAGCTTGTGACTTTGGTCAAGTTCCAGATGAACTTACTGCAAAGCGGAAATAATGCCACCTACTTCACAGGTGATCAGGGAGAGTGGCAAGATATGGCCACGGCAGAGCCCCGCCCATTG
Organism: Desmodus rotundus; assembly: GCF_022682495.2. Lineage (NCBI taxonomy): Eukaryota > Metazoa > Chordata > Mammalia > Chiroptera > Phyllostomidae > Desmodus > Desmodus rotundus. The sequence goes on from NC_071387.1 coordinate 148,164,196, forward strand.
CGTGGTGTGGAAGTGCTCGGCGCATGTTAGCTTCCTTCCGTGCTCCAGATTCCGCAGCGCTCCTCCTGTTGTCCTTCGCTCACTCATACAAGAATGGTTTGGCCTTCCGTGTATGCTTTTAGAGCATCGAAATACAGGCTCTTCAGTTTTGTTTCCTGAGCCTCACATAATCAGATGAGTTACGTCTAATCAGCCAGAGATGCAGTCTTCTTTGGATAGTAACAGCTTTAGATTTTGAAAATACGTTGCCTTCACTGCAATTTATTCTCTGTGCATCCCTAAAATGACAAGCTGCTTTCCTCAGAATGTATCAGGAATTCTGTTTCTTAGCAACACCCCTCCCACAAGCAGTAAAAGACAGAACATAATTCCCTCCGGGCATTGGGAGTCTGCTCACAACACTGAAAATGTGGCCAATTTTCCCTTAGATGCGCACTTAGTCATCACTGCTCCACCTTTGAAAGACAATACATTTGGGACCCTTCAAAGTAAAGTGTTTGAAAAGTTTGGAGCATTTCTCATTCCAATGCCTGCTATGTCAGGGCTTATTTTTAAAGATATTACAGAATTTTAATGTATTAGGTCTTATAACATTGCTCTTCATCATCCAAAATTAAGAATGAAGGTTTGCTAATTCTAAGCTGTTTCTTCCCACCACTTTCCAAGTTCACCATTCAAAGAAGTATAACAACTTTCTCATTTTAAACACCAGCTGCACTCTTCAGTTTTATATTCTAGATTTCAGAAAATAAAAGTTTTACATTTTAATCATGTATAAAATTAGCTCATTGTACATGTAAAAATTTAAATGTGAAAATCAAATCCAGCATTTACCTTATTTTATTATCAATTTTGTCATCACATAATAATAGTTGCTACATTTACTAAGAAATTTTGTGCCAAGTGTTCTCCTTAGCCCTGTACATTCTTTATTCATTCTTCATAAAAACCGCATGTGGTGACCTAAGACTGAAGTTCTCCATAGGACATAATAGACACTAACTAGTGCTGTATTTTCCTGAGGCGATACAAGATTTATTAATGAAAGGTGATGTGGGAAAGTAAATAAATATTTCCCAAGTATAAATAAAATAAACTTTCCCCTTTGTGACAGTATGGATGGACCTGGAGAACATTTTGCTAAGTGAAATAAGCCAGCCAGAGAAAGATCATATGATTTTATTCATATGTGGAATCTAATGAACAAATTGAACTAACATGCAAAACAGAGACAGACTCATAGATGGAGAGCAGGCTGACAGCTCTGGGAGACGGAGGTTGCAGGGTGGAGGGATCAAGCAAAAAAGAAAACAAGAGACAAAGAACTCATGGACATGGACAACAGCATGGCGATTGCGGTGGGGAGAGGGGTGAGTGGAGGTGGCAGAGGGTTAAGGGGGGACAAATGGGAGTGGAGAAATAAAATTTGAACATGAAAAATAAATAAATAAAAATTAAAAAAATTAAAAACCCTTATGTGGTAGGTATTATTAATTCTCATTAACTATGGAACTGAGGCTTTAAAAGTAACTAGCTCAAGGCCACACAGCTAGTAAAAGAGACCCATGCACTTAAGTAATATATTAATCTTTACACTCTAATAAATTACTCATTAGTTCTCTTTTTTGTTTTGTGTTCTGCTCATCACTGCCTCTGACCTATTTTGTTGAATCTAATTAATGAATAAATAAAACCACATGTAATTTTATATTTCTAGAAAAGGTAGTACTCAGTAGTTACTTAAGGAAACTTGAACACATTCCTAATTAATACTTCATCCTTCAACCCTGTAATTGTATGTTACAAAGAAGGTATGTTGGATGAATTCAATGCAGTAAAAAGCTCCAATGAGCTTTGACTTGCGTACTGAGCAGATCAGTTTCTCATCACCAGAGCCAGACTATTTTATCAGCTGTTTGACAAATAGAGTAACTTACCACATCTTCTCCGCAGTTCTGTCATGTCCTGTGGGTAACTAGGAGACTAGCAAGCACAACAAATGTGGTCACAATTATTTAAAGTGTGCTCCCATCTAATGGATCTAATTTTTTCTTAGACACCTGACATTTGAATCACTATCATTTTCTATGGCTAAAGACATTCTTTCCATTATAACTTAATAGGCTACTCCTTAACTTTCACACAAGTACTCCAGCAAATATACTCTGTTACGCTGTTGGCACAATCCAATAAAGTGCATTACCATTTAGCTATATATTAAACAGTGGTCTTGGGAGGGATATACTCTCTCTCTTTCTCTTTCAGTATATACTCACATACACAATGTAAATTTAAATATATAAAATATATGAGGTCTGTCCAGAAAAACTCCAGCCTTTGTTAAGGTAACAAGAGTGGTTTCTGCGACATCGATGTGACCTGGCAGCCAAGAAGAGTGGACTGGAATGTGTATGTGTGAACAATGATACTTCACTGTACTAGTCAGTGAGTGACGCCTTTGAGAGCATATGGACTGTGTGGCCGTCACATTCAAAGTGACTGAGCGAGTAGAGCAACAAATCTGCATCAGATTTTGCATTAAACTAGAACATTCCTCTGTAGAAACTATTTGCATAACTCAGAAGACTGCGCTATAACTCGTGATTGGCAGCTTCATCGTAACAACACACCCGCTCACGCATCACGTCTCATGAAGAGTTTTTTGGCAAAACATCAAGTCACCCAGGTGACTCAGTCCCCCTACAGCCCAGATTTGGTGCCCTGTGACTTCTAGCTTTTCCCCAAACTAAAATCACCTGTGAAATGGAAGAGATTTCAGACTGTTGATGAGATTCAGGCAAATATGACAGGACAACTGATGGTGATTGGGACAACTGTGTGAGGTTTCAAGGTGCCTACTTTGAAGGAGACTGAGGTCTCATTTTCTATGTACAATGTTTCTTGTATCTTCTTCAATAAATGTATTTTTCATATTACATGGCTGAATACCTTCTGGACAGTCTATATATGTAATATGTATATATTAATGAAGTATCTTGAGGGTCAGTATATAATAAATAGTAAATGGAGTGCTTTGATGAAAAGATATATTAAATACACATTTCTTCTTTTAGATACCTTGAGATGTTAGTCCATTGCTAGAGGAATACGAAATTCCCTTAAAGAGCCATTAACCACTAAATGCTTCACATATGTGTAAAGAAGAAAAATAAAAGTTGTACTTTGTACACCAAAATAACCCAAGCCAATTTTTTCTGATAAGTTAGAAGAAATGCAATATACAAACGTTCATCCTCCTCTTCGACCTGGACGTTGAAGGAAGGCTTACTTGAGCTAGGTCTACGGTGACTACAAAACGAAGACTGCTCTGTGGCTCCAAAGGTTCTCAGCCCCAAATCTTAGCCCCATTACAGGTTGCTCTCAGCAACTTTGCTTTCTATTGTGGCAGAGGAAAAACAATGTTCACATTCAGAACTAAATGTCAGGGGCATACTCAAGGTCACGTAGCACAATTATAATTCTATGCTCTGCCGATCCATTAACAAAGTATAACTGAATTCTAGGGAGAATATCAATATAAGAATGACCTTGATTCAACTCTAATTTAAAAAACTGAAAATCTCTTAATAACGCTGGTACTTATGACCCAGCACAATTAGAAATGAGACGAGTGGACTAGCTTTGTACAGACTATCCACTCATCCAAACACCTGGAAACATGGATAAATATACCTTCTCTTCCCACCTTCTCCGAATTTGTTTTTAATACATAGCTGAGTGAAAGAAAGAAAAACTCTTAAGTTTCAGAAATGAAGAGGGGAATTTAAAGCAAAGTGTAAGTGCACAAGCTAATGCCAACATTGATGGAGGTGGGGTGTCTAAAGATTAGGGACTAAAAGTTTAGCATCTCCAGAAGGCATCTCCTTTAGTATCAGTTAGAGAGGGAGCTGGAACTAAATTCTACACATGACATCAGGAACCTGGGAAAGACCATTCCTTAAGTAAAGGGGCCAAGAAAACCTTAGCCTTCTAGTCCCATGAGGCAGCAAGGAGCCTTTGTTGTCTATCCATGAATATGAATTGGGTTAAAAACAATATGCTTCCATGAGAAAGTGGAACTTTCTGCACAGAATCCAAAGTAACTTCACCCTCTTCATGTAGGATACTCAAGCTGAAATTTTAATATAAATACTGATTCTGGAACTGCGCAGGTCCTGGGTGCTCTGGAGAGATATCCCCAAAGCCCTGGACACAGAGAGGACTTCCACTTGCATACAACCTGCTGAGCACAGCTACAAAAATAAAATTGCAACCTCCAGGAGGAAAGACTCCATCATGAAAAAAGCAGCCCTATCAACAAGAGGCTTAGCATCTAGGAACTGAGATACTATAACTACAGGGGAGCATAAAGTAGGAACGTTTACAAAGAGGGGGAAATTGAAAATGCAACAAGAAAACCTGAACAAAATAGAATTTCTAAAAATAAAACATAGGCATTGAAATTTTAAAATTTCATAGACGATGTTACCATATTAGATAGAAGATAACAGAATTAGTGAATGAAAGAAAGGTTTAAGAAATTAGAGTCTAGTACAGAGAGATTGAAGATATGAGAAAAGCTCAGAGACAAAGAAGAGACTGTAAAGGTCTAAGAGTGTGTCGGACGGGAGTCCCAGAAGACAAGAATAACAAGAATGAGGAAGAGTCTGTAGACTGAGATGTAGTGGGTGACAATTTTCCAGACTAAAGAAAGACATGAGTACACAGACTGAAGACTCATACTTATGAGTCACAAGAAGGATACATATATAAATCCCACCTAATCACATCATAAGGAAACAGTAAAATGCTGAAGCCAGAGGACATCTCAAAGCATATGAGAGAAAAAAAATGAGTACCCACAATGGAACAAAGAATGACAGAAAACTTAGCAACATTAGAGGCCAAAAGATAATCGAATAGTTTCTTCAAAATGCTGTGGAAAAAGCTGTCGGAGTGAGGCAGAGTTTAACACACACAGTACTCACTTCCCCCTGCCTCAAAATAAGAATATTAAAGGTATTTATACATGTCTAAAGCCTGAAAATTAATAAGCAGAACCCTCATTTAAAATGGAGTTGGGAGGCTAGAAAAGAGAACTCTCGTTCACATGTCACTCAATGTACACCACTAAACCGCAGCAGAAGAGGCAAACCTTGCATCTCCAAAAGGAAGTGATACTATTTTGCTGCCTCAGCAGAAGGAAGTTTTCTTGCCTAGTAACAGCTCATCCAATGGGAGACTGCCATAGCTATACTTTGAAACTTCAGCTTCCTCTGATGGATGCTTCATTTACCAAAGCCCCTCCCAAGTTTGAAAAGAGTATTCCTCTCCTTTGTTTCTGGACTTGCATACAGTTCACCATTTGACTGCAGGCATGTCCCAAACTGCAAATCTTTTGTGTTCCCAAATATACCCATTTTGATAGAGAAATATCTTGCTGTCTATTTGTTACAGGTTAATAGAAGAATCTACTCTACTTTAGAGGTAAGAAAATCTTTTCTCAAAAGGAATGGACAGTGTAAGTAATAAATAGCGCTATTAACAAAACTGGTAAATAAGTACATGTGAGCACAAACTAAAACAACCACCATAAAATAGTTCATTGGATGGGAGGGATATTAAAACCACGGCGAACCATCATCTTACGTTTCCAACAATGTACAAAATTAGAGACACGTGATAAGAGTTAAAACGTTCCAAGTTCCTTGCAGTATGGATAGCTCTGGCAAACCAGTATGCATGTTGTGTTAGTTTTCAAGGGCTGCCATGACAACTTACCACAAACTTGGCTTAAAACAACAGTAATTTATTCTCCCACAACTGTGGAATCCAGAGTCCAAGATCGAAGCGTCAAAAGGGTCAGTTCCTTCTGGAGGCTCTGAGGAAGAGCCATCCTCTCTCCTAGCTCTTGATGACTGCCAACAACCCTTAGCATTCCTTAATTTGTAGCTACATCACTCCGGTCTCTGCCTCCGTCTATACAGTTTTCCCCTCTGTGTTGGCTCTGTCTTCACATGGCCCTCTCCACTGTGTCTCCGTATCTTCTACTATACTGTCTAAGAACACTCTTCCTTGGATTTAGAGCTCATCTTAATCCAGGATGGCCTAATTGCAAGATCCTTCCCTTAAATACATTTTCAAAGACCTTTATTACAAATAAGACACACTTGGAGGTTCTCAGTTGATGTATTTTTGAGAGACTACAATTCAATCCAGTACACAGGATGTTAAAAATACTGTGTAAAATATGTATAAAGGTTGCCACTAAAAAAAAAAAATTTAAGTGAAATATATAAATTCTAAACAAATAAGAGGGATAAAGAAATACAGAAAACAATCTCCTTGAAGTTAGGAAAAGAGAAATAATGGCTAAGCAAGAAAATAAAATGGTAGAAGTTAAGTCAAAATGAATTAGAAATAACTTTAAATGTAAATAAGTTAAAAGTAGGATTCAGATTGGATCAAAAATGAAACAAAACAAAACCCACATATACCATGGCTGATCAAAATATTCACAGACTTGGGTTCCATTCTCCTTAATACCTTCCTCAATGCCTTAGCTTAGCGGGGCGAAAGTACATTCTCACTTGATTAATGTCCTGAAATCATTTTCACCTGTGACCACATTAACAACAGATTATAAACACAGGTTGCAGAATAGAAAAAAGAAAAAAGCTGCTTTCAAATCAAATTTCCCACATTCTAATTCAGGGGTGTCAAACTCCTTTTCACCGGGGGTCACATCAGCCTCAGAGTTGCCTTGAAAGGGCTGAATGTAATTTTAGGACTAAGTAAATGTAACTGCTCCTTAACAGTTAAGCGAGAGCTCGGCGCTGCCGCCGGGTAGAAACAAGGTGTCCGGCCAGATGAAACAAGGTGGAGGGATTCAGCCCACACGCCGTTTGTTTGCCACCTGTGTTCTAACTGTATTAAGGAGTTAATTTGGGGGGATCTGTTTCAAGGGTTTTTTAAAGTAGTTTTAGATGGCTGAAAAGATTAACAAAAAGTTAAAACTGTGAGATTTATTTTTGATCCCTCACTTATCTTTATTCTTCTGCCAATTTCCTTTAAAAACCTTTTTTTTAATAAATTCCAGACTACAGAAAATAGACGTTGTTGCTGAACCTGGTAGACTATGATTGATTTTCGATCACGGTGAGCACGGAGGGCACTGCGTGGGCCAGGTTTAGTAAGTTCAGAATACAGAAATAGGTCACCTGCAGACGCACATACTCCTATGATTTTATGTAAAAGAAGTAAACATTTGAAAATAAAATATAAAGTACAACTTTAGCACAGTAATGATGTCAAAAAGATGAAGAAAATTCAGTCAATGGACTATGCACTTTTCCTCTAAACCTCATTTTGATAAAAAGATGAAATAGCCAGACAGTCCTAATGTGAACTATGTTTTTTAAAGTAAACAATGTAATATATAAGCAATTTTAATTCAAGACCTATCTCAACCCTTATTAAACCTAAAAGTCAGAAAAACCTTCTGCCCTTCAGAATACAATTGAAAATTAGCTTTGTTTGCCTCCCCCCAAATATCGCTCTCCTCAGCGGTAGGATTGCATTAGGAATCTTCACATCCCTGCCTCACTGCACAGTGTTGGATGATCAGTAAGTTTATTGAATGTGTGACTTTACATGATAAATTTCCCCCAAATTTATTTCTCTTTGATCATAAAGACCCTTTCCCCTAAAGTTTTAATATATTGGCCATTGAGAGGAGTTTAAATTTTGATAGTCGGACCCAATAATATTCTTTCATGTTATGGTAAAAAGTGGTTGGAGTCTAAAGAAAAGCCAGTGCATTCAATACAGAGCCCTAGGAGGTATTATGAGGGTTACCAGCTATTCTCATATTTTAGTTTTTAGCACAAATTTTTTCAGTATTTAAACATGGAGAAAAATTTCCTTTTAATAAATACTCTTAGACAATTAAAAGACTCTTTCCTAACTTTGCCCCTACCTACTCCCAACAAACCTCTAACATTTCATTTTTTAAGGTCTATTCAAAGTGGGAGGAAGACAAAGTTCACCAACTGAAACTTTTAATTCTATTTCAGTAATCACAATTCTAAACTTAACATAAAATCTAGAAAGTCAGCAAAAGCAGAAAGAAAATAGATTCGTTGAACAATCAACTGAGATAGGAAGAAGGTAGCCATTTTAGATTGCAATAAACGTACACATTTCTACTTTAATATTTTACATATTGTCGTTTATACATTTCCTTATTTTGATGGTGAGCTATAGTTTAGTCAGTATTACATTACAGAAAGGTTACACTTTGATGCCTAGATAAAATAGTCATTAAAGAAAGTTTTGTTGGGGACAAAGGTTGCTGCCTTAGTAATGCTGGGAAATGGTATCTGGATACTGTAAGGCTAACAACAAAAAGAAATAGGAAAAAAATGTGCATAAGCATTGTATCTCGTAGGCAAATTTCTCACAAGGTACTGGGTTAGCAATTCTGAAACTGCATTATATGTGCAGTAGAGTTGAAAAAATAAGTAAATAAATTGCAGAGAATGAGTTAGGTTTCTCACCGACAGAAAAAGGAGTTACAAATAAGCAAAAGGATGTAACTAGGATGAATCCTGTGGTACTGGATCAGGAGTTGGAGAGATCAGTATACACTCAGGTTTATTTTAAATATATACAGATAAATACAGAAGGAATTATAGATATGTCTGTGAGTATGTACACACAGTCAACAAGGACAACCAACAATCAAGACTTGGATTCTAAATGCCATTCTCTGATGAAAGGAATAGTTCTTCAGAGAAAAGGCTGACTCTAGGGCTGGGGCAAAGAACATACAAAGATGAGCCTGGAGTATCTTGTAGTGCTAGAAAGTGAGGACAGGCTAAGGCGGGGAAGGGGTCATGTCAAAGGACCTAACTCCCAAAGGCCAAAGTGAGAATAATTTGAGCTTCAAAATAATCATAGTATTTTATTACAACACACACAAATAAAATACATATCTTGAGCCTATATGCAAACTAATTGAATGATAAGTAACAAATCTCCCATACATTAGAATACCCCCTCTGGGCAATACAACTTAATTCTTCTCCTCCACGAGCAGGCATTGGACTTGACTTTCAAAGAATACATGAGGAATTGAAAAAAATGTAGCTCTCCAGTAGAGAAAGAACCTGGTAAGGTTAGTATCAGCAGTGGTAAGTCACAGTGGTATCATGTTCCGCTTATGCGATGTAGCAGAAAAGCACTTTCACATCTTCCCCAGAAAATGATCATCCCAGTCAAGTCATGAGAATCTATCAGATAGATTAGACATTTTACAAACTATCTGACCAGCACTCTTCCAAAACATCAATGTGTAGGAAAACAAGATTAAGAAACTGTTACAGAGTAAGGAGACAGGATAACCAAAAGGTATTGTAGTGTGTTAAATTGGGTCCAGGAATAGAGAAAGGTCATTAGTAGATTAGTAGAAAAACTGTGAAATCCAAATACAGTCTATAGTTTGATTAACTGTTTTGCACCAATGTTAACTTCTTAGTTTTCATAAACTAAATTTGATAAGCAGGTAACACGTACGATGTTAACATTAGGGGAAGCTAGCTACAGGGTATACGATAACTCTGTAACTACTTCTGCGACTTTTCTGTTAATATGAAATTACTCAAAATTTTTAAAGCCTTGAAGTAGGCCCTAGCACCTCTCTCTCAGCTTGGGTTTGACCTACAGGAGCCCAGAAGAAGACGGCCTCCCCCACTGTTGTGATGCTTCAGCACACCTGCGGCCATTTGTTCAGGTATATGGTATGGGAGGTCACTATTCCACTGTTCTTTATTCAGCTGCCTCTAAACAGAATAAACCGGAACAAGTAGAAAAAGAATTGTTGAGAGTAGAACAAATCTTGAAGGAACCCAAAATAGATGCTCCTATTTCAAAACCCTACGTAAACCATTCCGTTCTGTTCAAGTGAAAAGCCTAAATGATATGACCACCAGAGAGGTTTTCTCCCTTCACATGCGACTTGGCGTGCTGAAAATGGTTGCTTGAACAATCCCCCTGGAGCCATTTCTGCCTTTTCTACCTTGAGTGTCCACCGTGGGGAAGTACCACGCACAGTGAGCACTGCATCTTCTTCAAATGAAGCCACTCTTTCTGAATTCAGTATGGTCCTGAAGAGCTTCCTCAGTAAAAACCTAATGTTGAGAGTGGAAGTTAAGATTGATCCATCAATCACGGGTGGAATGACTGTCCATTTTGGAGAAAAATATGTTGATATATCTGCAAAAACCAAGATTCAGAAGCTGAGTAAGCTTATGCAGGAGGTCTTCTGAAAGTGCTGCTTTTTCTGTCAGTGAAAATACTTAAACTTGAAGCAACAATGTTTTCTCAACAGAAATGTTTTGAAATATTCAAAGAAATAAAAATATTCTATAAATCATACTAATTTGTGTAATTCATCTGCAAAATAATTTTCCTAACCCAAACATATTAAGACTTGTTCAAAGTCAGTGATATAGAAAGAGAAAACTACATACCAGTTTATTTTTAGGATTACAGAAAAATCAGTAAGGTTTAAATGTATAAACTCTTTGTGTATAACTAAAGATTCCACAATTTCTTTATAAAGCTACATTTAGATGAATAGAAGGTATCCTAACATCAGCTACTCCGGAAATGAACAGGAAGGAATTGTTGCCTACTGGCAAAGAATGTGGACTTATGTTGCTACTTGACTTTTTTCTGGTCTAAGATTACTCTGAAAGGACATGGGGAATATCTCTAATTTCCCCTTAACACTCCATTATAAGCAGGTCACATTCATTTAAATTCATCTTTAACTTAATCCTATTTTCAGAATTTCCCAAAATTTAGCTACCATACACTACTTTAACAGTTTGTCCTGAAGAATCTAAGATTTAAAACACACACACAAAATATACCCAAGCATTAACTGTGTATACCTGGGAGATTTTGCTTATTTTCCAGTCTTCTACAGTGAATGGATACAGTAATCATTTGGCACTGCAGGAAATCAGTATTATTGACTGAATATTCAACTGACATTACTTTTATCAAAGAATCAAGGTGGACATAGTCTTGCAGAACTGAGACCCAGCAGCCGCCTGTAAAGGTGCTGGCACCAGTGGAGGGCATGCGGAGACAGGGTAGGGGTGGCCCTGGGCAAGAAGCTACAACAGGAGTTGATGCTTATGATAATCCTCCAGCAAGAGAACTTCTGCCTTCCCTGACCCCAACCACCTCTTCAAATGGTGGAGGGGCGGGGAAGGACCATCCGGGGAGCAGCCAAAACAGTCTGTGAAGACCTGAGGTCTCTCTCCACGTAGTTCCCCAGCGGACACTGTCCCAGCGCCTGCCTTCACAGCACACCCACGGGGAAGCTCATGCCCTGCCACCACCACCAACACACGGACACCACTTCTTCCTGGACATCCTCGAGGACAAGTGGTCAGCCCCGTGACATCAGGACCACCCTACTCCCCTACAGGGCCTGCTGGGAGAACCCAACATCAATAGCCCTCTGAACAAACATACTGAATTCTGGAAACACCCACCACCTTTAAGAACTTGCAAGAAACCTTAGAGCAGGTCTCCCTCCAAGAGCCCTGACCTGGCTGTCCAGCCTGTCTCCCCGTGTTGTCCTTATTTTTTCCTCGGATGGTCTGTCCTTTGTCTTCTGTGTAAGACTTTGTTATATTAAGCTGTGGTGTCATTTTTGTTTTGTTTTTTTTGTTGCCAGTTAAGCCCTTGTGATCAGTTCATTATTTTGTTAAAAACAAATCAATGTGCCTACTAAATTTTAAACTAAATATTATTACAAGTATCTTTAGTTTTATAATCTACAAAGATATCCAATTATAAGAATGAAGAGATTTTAAAAAATAAACATCAATCCTAGGGTCAATGAGTACTGATTACCTATTATGTAAACAAGGGAGCACACCTGCCAAAGTAATATTCTTTCAGAAAAGGGAGAATTTAAATAACGCTCAAATATGTATTAAAAATGTATTAATTATAGCTCACTTTACAAGACTTCATTAGAAAGCTTTGGAAATGATTTTTCTACAATAAACTATACCTTTTTTTCCATTTTTATTTTTGACAATAATACTTGAAACCACTCCATTCCTTGACTTACACCAAAGTACACAGTGGTTAATAAGCACCTGTGCTTAACTACTACTCCGTCTTTAATGTGAACGTGTCTAAATGTATTCCTTTTATGAGTTTAAAGTTTCAATTTTTAAGGCAGAGAACGGCACTTTCATTTTTAATATCAAATATTAGAAAATTTTATCATTAATAATATAAAGCTGAGTCAATTTTACTAGATAAAACCTTATTTAAAAGCATCTTTATACAAAATGTAAGGTAATATGACACCCAGGAACCAATTATTTCACAACTGCAAAAACCCAAAATTACTCAAGAAGCTGCTGATAATACACACATGGTGGGGGGGGAGGAAGGATTTTAAAATCTTAAAAAAATAGAGTATCTTGAGTAGAGCAGTATGACTTTTCCTTGTTCAAATCCTTAAAAGTCTTATCCTTTTAAATTTAAATTTCCTTTTAAATATTGGTGGTGGCATTCAGGGGCAATCACAGAACCAAGGGTAGTAAGACTAAGGTTTGAAAAGTTGATGACAAAGGATGACAAAGCCTGTACTTGTTATGGATATAGCAGGTTAATGATTCAAGAGGGAAAAGCTGCCTCAATTCGATATTTCAATTTATGCTTGGAGTTTAGAAATCACAGACAGTGCATTTTCTGGACCTATTAAAGCTTTCTGTATTAAGAAACTTAACGATAAAAAAAAGATAAGTAGTAGTTAGATTTTATTGGGTTGGCTAAAAAGTCTGTATGGTTTTTTCCATAAAATAAGAGACACATTTTTCATTTTTACCAAGAACTTTATTGATTTGGATATTTTGAGTATGTTGGCTCTCTCTCGTAAGGTATAACATTGACTGTTCTCAATGAATGTCTTGATTACTATCGATTTCAACTGGTCTACCCAACTGTGGAGCATCTTCCAGCGAGAAATCTCCAGCATGAAACTTCATACTTTTGATATGTTCAACCAAGTCACCACATCTTCTACATACACTGCACAAATCATTTTTTGGGTTTCAGTTGTGTTTTCACCTTTCTTGAAATAATAAAACAGAATATGCCGAAAATGCTGCATATTTTCTTCCATCTTCAATATTAAAATGGCTACAGAAAAATTCACCAATTTTGATTTTTTTTAATGCACGCTGATATGACAGCTGTCACTATACAATCTTAAAATTGTTTCGAATGAAGTTAAAGACAACAAAGCACTACTAGGGCCATCGTAGGGAAAACAAATGAACCAAACAAACTTTTTGGCCAGCCCAATTATGATTTAAAAGTGATAAAAATTTATAAAACTTACCTTTATAGTAATATATTTATGACATACTTCTGATACTTAATACCAAACCAGTTAAAAAAAAAAAAAACACATGAACACAAGTTAAAAGCAATTCCTTTCCCATGAACTTGACAACAAGTCTTCCCATCTTTAGCTTCTGTGATCTTTACTGGAAAAAAACTTAGAATAAACTGTGCCTAAATCATCTTTTTACATATAAGTATTAATAATAATAAATGCTATCTAAAGTTCTAACTGACCATAAATTAGGTTTTTGAAGCAGAGTCCACTATGAAAAGCATTAAGATAACATCAATCAAGTATTGAGTTAATAATACACTTGTATTTGGTGCAAATGTAATTTTATTAAACCTTACAATGAATGTTGTGGCATATCATTTTCCATTGTGTGACAACTTATTGGCTGGCACCTGAATACAGTACTTCTTTTGAAAAATACACAATGGGAACTGACAAAAGGCAGAGAAACTAGTTATAGGGCAAAAAAAAAAAAAAAGATGAGCAATTAATTTTAGTTTCCTTAGTATCTAACTCTAAAATGGTTAAAGTTCCAAGCAATAATGCTTTACAGTGCACAAGAATATTATTTCATTCAGCCCCCATAATTCTGATAAAATTAATTTACAAGATTATACCTGAAAAATTCAACCTAAGTTTTCTGCTGGGTAATACGATTTTAAAGAGCTACTCTTCAAATATAACTTAATATTTTTTCCAAGTCACTGTAGATGGTGGGGAGGGTCTAAAATATTACACATTAGGTAGCCATTTTAAAAGTGAGTACTTACTTACTTTAAAATCATACTGGGCACCAAATTATCTTTTGCTGACTTGGGCTTATGTGCCTGTCATATTTGTGGGCAAGAAAATGGAATCTTTAAAATCTATAATCCACTTGTCTTTATAGAGTAGTATTGAATCTGAGTAAAGTGACCATTTCTTTTACAGAAATGACCACTCTGGAACATCTAAAATTCATTAGGCTTTAACAGGGCATTTTTATTGAAATGTAATCAGAATTTAGATCTTCAGCCAACATCACCACGCTACAGTGTAAAGTTTAGATTGACTCAAATGAGTACAATTAACTCATTAAGTATGAAATTATTCATCTTCAGTTTAAAAAATAACACAAAAATTTTATCTTATTCTTTCTTCCAACAACTTTGAGAATACTTTCTGACAAAGGCCTAAACAGTGTCCAAGGTCACATTTATTAACCAACCTCCTCTAAAATAAAATAATGGGTAATGTTAAGCTAGTAAACTGATTTTTTAAGCGCTCCTAATGGCATTTGCAGAGATGGCAAACAAGAGAATTGTATCCTAAGTGAAATAAGGCATTTAGTTATCAAGACTGAGGAACAATTCTAAGTTATCTATAATTGAATGGTAGAAAAGAAATCCTTATTTTATACTAGAGTTGCACAATTCAAGTTCACCTGTAACACAGTGTGAGATGTGTCTTACTATAAGAGCATATCCTCCTACCCCCTCCCAAAAGAGGAGGAAATATTAAATCACTTAAAAATCTAATTGCTCTTCTTTTACCCAAAATTTATTGAGATCAACTAATGTAGATTTATTCTACTTGCAAAGGTTTTCTCTTTTTTAAAAAGTAGCTCATAGATATACAATTCTTACACCACAAGGTTAATGTCAGTGATTTCAAAATATTGACGTCTGATATTTCTAGCTATTTGTCCAAATCGCATGTTATTCTTAACATATGTGGCAGTTCAAATATTTCATCAAATTTTCCCATGGTAAATAAGATTAAAATTCCTTCATCAAAAGGCTGGAGAGAAACCATTTATATTCAATTCACATTTGTCAATGGTGAAATTAAATTTACAACCTAGTAAAATAAGGATACCTTTTAAAAAATTAAACTTCAATTATTTAACCAGAAAAGCCAAAGCTGTTTTGTTTATTTACTACTCTTCATTACAACCTTTTACGGAATAAAGGTGAAATAAACCTAAAGTGACTGTTTGCAATGACACCCTAAATACCATTTCATCAACCCTCAGAATAAAATGTCAACACAAAAATCCAAGTAATCCAGCTCATTAAGCTCACAGGTAAAAATGAGTTTTTCTCAAACCAATAAGGCGTTTTTTTATTTATAACAATTTTATTAAGACATTTGCAGGGCAAATATGCCATCATAAATTTTATTCTGAATAATAAAGTGCTGAATGATAATTACCTGAATCTTTTTTTAGTACTTTCCACTTATCTTAAGTTAAAAGAGCCCTTTCTGTGGCATTGGCAAAGCTGTTTAAAAAACACCAAAAAAAGAAAAAAGAAAAAGCTAACTTTCAGTAAGGGAAAAGGAAGCACTGCAACCTTTTGTGTGTAACTATAGTGACAAATAATTGAGACCAAAGTAATTCATGCAAGTTATCTTTTAAGGTATACTAAAACTTGAAGAAAGAAAGAACACCTACTGACCATTGATACTATGGCAGTAAACTGCACACTTAAATACCTTAATTATCCTAGATGCCTAGATCTGGCTTGGCAAGCATCATGCCACTGACATGCTTTAGCTCTTTTTGTAACTAAAGGTGATTTGCAGTTCAATTACTGAGTATTTCAATGTGACTCATTAAGCTGTGATAAACTTTAGATTAAATTTAAGCAAATTCTCTACACCTAATCACATCATCAGCACAAGCAGGACAATGCTGGCATAGCATGAAAGGTGGGTCACTTTAAAAAGATTCTTCCTTTTACTGCATGATATATTAAGATGACAGACCTAAATTTCAACTGGGTTAATGAGTAAGAATAGATTTGTTTCCCAAATTTAGCACACAATAATTTCAGTGGATTAGAGAAAGAAATCTCAGATGTCGGGTGACAGGGGGGAAGCTGGAGCTCAGGTAGCTAACCAATAGCTCTAAAAACTGTCATGCTACAAGAGTACTTTCAGAAAATGAACTTTGTAACAAACTCAACAGTGTTTTGAGTTGAAGTTGACCAACTGCTGCATAGAAAATATGCTATCATACAACAGTCAAGTTTAAGCCAGTGCGTAGAGAAGATAAAGCACTTATGGTAACTGCAAATGGTAACAAGTCCATAACAAGTCCATAAAGTTTGTACGACCTAGCATAGGTCCAATAGGGAGTAGGGGTAGAGAA
The DNA here is from genome assembly GCF_022682495.2 of Desmodus rotundus. NCBI lineage: Eukaryota > Metazoa > Chordata > Mammalia > Chiroptera > Phyllostomidae > Desmodus > Desmodus rotundus. Next base: position 148,180,788 of record NC_071387.1, read on the forward strand.
TGGTAAGAATAAATGGTTAGGAAAAAAAATTAAGTGGAAATGAGAGAAGCTTGGAGAAGAGAAGGAAGCAAAAAAGAAAGACCTTCAATTGTATGAAATTCACAAACCAGGAAAATATAAAGACACCACTGAAGAATGGTTAACTCGGTCCTGAACACCCAACAGCAAGCAAAACCAGAATGAAAACCAGAACAAGCCTTTGGCAGACAATTTTAAAAATTTGAATATGACATTACATTTCTCAATAATTCACAAACAATATATTATATGGTATATTTATATTAAATACTGGGAAACCAATCCTGTAAATTTGATGCTTATAATGCTTTAGCTGATGAGAGCACGATGATATCAAGCTAAATGAATGCTGGTGTTATCACAACAGTGCTCATTTATGAAACAACTGTTAACAATTCGTGCTTTGACAGTGCTAGAATACAGTCAAGTTATCATCTATGAAGTGAAACAAAGGTCTCTAGCTTTTCTGGAATATGCCCTTTGTAATATATTCTATGATTTACTATGACACGAGCAGCAAGACACTGCAATGTGGTATGATTTATGGGCTGGATCAAATTTTTGGCTATTTCCTTCTCGTCCAGCAAGTCACTAGCAGTTTGTTTGTGCAAGTTTGTGGCATCAAAATGTGCACCTGATTTGATAAGGAGATTCATGATGTCTGGATGGTTGTTTAGAGCAGCAATATGTAGGGGACTGTTGTCATCGGAGTCTCTGACGTTCACATCAGCACCACATTCTATCAGTATTGCCGTAACTTGCAGAGATGGAAATTTACAAACAGGGTACCGCCCTACACATGTAGTGTTCTTGTCCACAGCCAGATGAAGAGGGCTGAAGTTATTCTTTCCCCTTGGATGCAGCTTAAGAAACCTGTATATAGTCTGCTTTTTGAAATGGTCCTGTTCTAGAGTGCAAGGAACTTTTTCTAACAAGCAAATTAGGTGCAAAATGATGGAAAGAGCCTTATTTAACTGCAAAGGGTCAGCTGGACACTGAGTCTGTTTGATAGCGCGCTCTATTTCAAGGACACTTTTGCACAGTATGCCCATAAGATCATCAAATGTAACAGTGGTGCCCAGCAGGCCTTTAGCCCTATCCTGTAGCATAAAAGAGAACAGTTCTGCAAAAGATAATAAGCTGCTAGCGGTCATTGGGCTTAAAGGGTCCAAATTGTTCTGCTGCATATCCAAAGCATATTTCCATAGGTTGATGCATCGTTTGAAATTTCCAGAGTCTGCATAGACAGCGCCTCTGTATCTAATATAGTAAGAGGTATCAGGATGAGAAGGACCCAGAATACGTTCTCTAATTAATAGTGCCTGCATTCTCATCTCATCAGGATCAGCAATAAGACCTTCTAGCTCTTCTGAACTGTTTACCTCCTTGGCATAATCATAAGCCATTATTAGTGTCTGAGGTACTGGTTTGCTAATTATATTAGTCCTATCACTGTATCTCATGTTCATTGCCTTTTTCCAGTATTTTAAAGCCCCAAGTAGATCTCTTTTTTTGTCTACAAATGTAGCTCCCAGAAGCTCTAAAGCATTGATCCGCTCTGTCTTGCTGGTCTGTGCATGATGAGTCAGAAAATCCACAATATTTGTGTGACCAGTCACACTTGCTGAGAGAAGGGGAGTCATTCCATAGCCATCCTTTTCCATCTTGGCACAATACATAAGAAGCATCTTCATGATGTCCAAACTTCCAGATTCTGCGCAATCATGCAGTGCAGTATTACCTTAAGAGGAGGGAAAAGAAGATAAAATATTGATACAGTGTAAGGCATGCATATACTTTAGAACCTAAGGAAACACAGGCAGCTCCAAACCACCCTTGATATGACATACTTTGATTACAAAAAAGAAAAAAACGACCCCCAGTTCCTAAAACTAGTGTCTGATACACAGTAGGGATTCAAGAAATACTTGTTAAATTTGTTGAATAAATGAAATAACCAAATTAGGCATGAAAAGATATCCAAAGATAAAATTCAAAACTAATCCATAGCCTCTTGATATTTTTAAGTAATGTTTCCAAGTGCATATTCTAAAACTAAAAACTGATGAAATTAATCAACTGTTCACAGTTTTGCTGATAGTCACTTAATTTTCTGAGTGAGCTTCCAAATTTGGAAATGAGAAACCTAGTCTGTAATATTTAAGATTCCCCAATTTAATTCTAATAGTAGTCAGAAACTATTTTTTCCTTATATTTGACTGCCAAGAGAACTTCGACTGTTTTAGTCAAAAATTCTTGGTAACAAAGTACTTTCCTCAAAAAGCTCCCATAAGACAAACAAGTCCAGTGAAATCTGAAAAATATGTGGGTGGTTCAATATTAACTTCAAAAGGAGACATCTGAAGTGTCATTTCACAATAGATTATTTCCCAGTGTAATTTAATTTTTAAACAATCTTTTTAGATGTACTAAATGTTCTCACACTGGCTTGTTCTTCCCACATATGGATTAAACTGACAACAGGCACCAGCACATTAGTGAAGACCTGTATGGAACATATAAAGACATTATAATCACCCAAGTATTTTAGCTACCTAAGTTTAATTATAAACATTTTACTAAGTATCAAAACAAAAATTATCACACAGACCTTTGATATTCACACACCTTGTTTACAGAAAATTTCAACAGTGAGTCATGTTAGGCATGCGTGCAGAAAAGAGTTAACATAGCTGGCTGAGACAACTATCCTTAGAAAGACCTGACTGCAAGGCCACTGGCTGGCCATCTAGGAACCTGTCTGGGAAACAGTTTCAAGACATAAAACTTTCCTAAATGATAAGGGTAGTTCACTGTACAAACGATGCAGTTTATGCTGAAAAATGTATTTTAAAAAATCTGTTTGACGTCATGTAAGAGCTAACAATGGACAACAACTGGGAGAAGAAAGACAATTACAGAAGTAAAACCCACAATTTGGGGAAGGTTCCCCCAAATGCCTCTACCATTTCTGGAAGAGGCAGATGAAAAACTGAGCAGAGCTTTTGACGACCTTACAGGACTACATAAGAAAACTGGAGTCTACAGCCCACTAGGAAGGGAACTTTAAAATCCCCCAACACTTTGGGTTATAGATCTGAAGGTCTAAACTCTGTAAGTTAAGGTGAACTGCAAACAGACTAGCCATCACAGGAATGAAAATCCAATTTAAAATCATCTCAATATTAAAGTAATTCAGGATTACTCACTTACATAATCAAGAGCCAGAAGCAAATACAAAAACTATTTAGAAGATGTTATCATACTAAGGCTCAAATTATTTTTTATATTATTCATATATGATGTTTGGTATCCAATAAAAAATAATGGACAGAAGGGAAAACAAGAAACTGCAACACAAAAACCAAGAGAAATAAGACCTGATAGAAAAGCCCAACAGAATGTCCAGATAATGCACTTAACAGATACCGACTTTAAAATAACAACTATGCTTAGAATGTTCAGAGAAATTAAAAACAATTTTGACAATTAAAGAATTGGAAACTACAAAAGAAAAAAAAAAGTACATTCTAGAACTGAAAGACTCAGTGGGTGGCTTTAAAAGCAGATGACATACAGCTGAACAGAGAACTAGGAATGAGAAAATAAAAGCATAGAGATGAAGGGATGCCAAAACAGACTGTGAGAAAAAGAGGGAATGTTGTCAGAAGGGTTGATATAAAACCAGAATTCTACTGGAAGAACACTACCCCAAAGCCAATATCTAAAAAGATAAAGTGTGAGAATTTTCTGAAGCTGATCAAAGATTAAACTATAAATTTATTACATTTTAAAAACACCAAAAGAGATAAATTTTTAAAAATCACCTTTGAGGTACATTATGGCAAAATTGCTGAAACCAAAGAAAAGAGAAGAATCTCAAAATCAGATAATAGGTAGACCTGACCTACAAAAGACCAACAGTTAAGACTCAGGAAAGTTTTCATTAGGAAAAACAGAAGCCAGGAATCAACAGAATGTCTTAAAATAAAGGAACATAACTGCCAGGTTAGAGTTCTATACCCACATCAAGAATACATGTGAAACAAAGGACCATTTCAGGTGAGAAAGAAAACCAAAAAAACTAAGATACTTATTACCAGCAGACATAAATTAAATAGTATAGTGTCTTTTAGGGTAAAGGAAGATAAGCTACATGGAAGCCTGGAGATGTGGGCATAAACATCAAAGAGTAATTTTTGAGAATTATAAATAAATATTGTCTTTAAAAATAATGTCTTTATTAACTTTAATAACTTTAAAAATAATTTCTCAAAGGGCTTGAAATACACATAGAAGCAAAATGCTTGACAGCAACAGTATAAAAGTAAGAAAGGTATTTGGAGATAAACTACAGAGAGTAGGGCAAATATTGACTTACTAAGTTGTGAGTACACAAAACAGAGTTTATTCTTGCATTATTATGTATTATCACATTATTTTCCATTTGAACAACTGTAAACCTACTTTTGCCACACCATGTATTCTAAGATTTCTGCATTTCTTGGAAAGAGGTAAAACTAGAAATTTACATTAGCCTTTGATAAGTCAAAGCAGTACTATCTAGGGCAGAGGTGTTAAACTCATTTTCACAGGGGGCCACATCAGCATGGAGGTTGTCTCAAAAGGGCGGAATGTAGAGCTCCTTGCCCCTAGTGAAGGAGTAGTTACACTTATACAGTCCTAAAATTACATTCAGCACTTTGAAGGCAACCACAAGGCTGATGCCTTCCTGGTGAAAACGAGTTTGACACCCCTGATCTGGGGTAACCACTAACAGAGAATAGACATATAATTACTAAAATATAGGTATATTAGAGAGAATATATAGGTATATATATTCCTATGTGTAGGTAATATACATATTCCTATGTATATTCCTGAGAGAATATACCTATATATTCTCTCTAATATGGAGAAAAAAATAACAAAAATAATCTAAACAAAGGAAAAAGGAGAAGCAAAATGTTGGGGACCACCCTGCCTGGTTTCAGAAGCTGTAACCCCCCATGGCTAAGGCTGAGTCAGAGACCTTGGGATCATAAGCCGTTAAGGAGACAAAGCTTATCTCCCTGGCAGGGGCACTGCCTCTGCCCCCTTTTACTCAACCCTGCTTGGCCCTGAGCCTGACCAGTTAGCCAATGATGGGTAAGATTCCTCAAGGGAGGGACGACCTAAGACAGGCATGATCACAAAGAGGCCCTCAGGGAAGGACTTGGGGGGCTATAGAAAAAGGGGGGGATGGACCCTCGTCCCTCGGCTTTGACACATAGCCTGAGTCCTCATTCTGTCTGCAAGAAGTCTCCTAATCTCTCGGCTGCCTTACTTCCCCTGCCTGACTTAAGCCTGAAACAATGACAGAGGGCGGTGCAGTCCAGTGCTGGAAAGGGTGGATTCCCCGGGGCAATCAGGCTTAAGAAAGAACACATTAAACCCTGTGAAACCTGCTTTGCTAAGAATGTCCTCAGTTTTCTGATAAGGGTCCAAGCATGAAATGAGTTTGTTCCCCCAAATTTTATAGCCCTTTAGCTAACTGACCCTGACTCAGAATAAGCCCTCAGAGTTCTTTGTATGTTATCTATTGTTTGATCCTTACTGCCTGATAATGATTGATGAGCTTTACCTGTATTTCTGTGCAAATTGAACCCAATAAAAGCCCACTGAGGAAAAGGCTCTTGGTCCTTCTCCTTTGAGAGATAGGCCATCTTTCCTCCCCAAGTAGATCAGGTCTTGGTAGACTTATTCTCATCCATGGCGGCAGGGGCTGGGAGGCCTGCAGGTGGAGGCCCCCCATAGCAAAGAACAAAACAGGCAAGGGGAATAAAACCCAAAGAGTAGTTACGAGATTAAAACCCAAATATATCAGTAATTACATTAAATGCAAGTAAAGTAAATGTTCCCATTACAAGACAGAAACTGTCAGACTAAGAAGACAAAGACATAAAACACAACCACATGCTGCTTGTACGAAACACACCCTAAATACAAGGGGAAAAATGGCTGAAGTGAAAAGATGGAAAAAAATATATACCCTATGCAAAAACTAACCATAAAACAGCTGTCTGATATTATAATAAGTTATTAGATTAAGTAGATTTTAAAGTAAAATGCATGATTAGAGAAAAAGGAAAAACATTTTATAATGACATAAAATTCAAAACATCACAAAGATAAAATTCCAGATTTGTTTTCATCTGAAAACACAGGTTTGAATTATATAAAGCAAAAGTCAACAGAACTACATGGAATATCAGACAAATCCAGAATCATAGGACATCTGAACACACCTTTCTTTCTCAGTGTAAAAGACCAAAACCAACAGGCTATAGAAGACCTGAACACAATTAACAAACAATTTAACTGATATATATAAATGAACACTAAACTCAATACCTTTAAAATACCATTTTTTCCCCAAGGATACATGGAGTGTACACAAATACTGATCATATATTCTACGCCATAAAGTGAGTCTCACACAAATGTCAAGAGATTGAAATCAGAGTATGTTTCAAATTCATAATGCAAATTAAAATATCAAAAACAAAAAACTAGAAAAATACCTATATATATGAAATTTTAAAATATGCTTCTAAATAACCCATGGGTCAAAGAATCCCAATGACAAATAGAAAATATTTTTCACTGGATAATAGTGAAAACATTAATTAACAAATCTTATGGAATATGGCTGAAACTGTGCTTAAATGTACATTAGCAAAGAGGAAAATTAAAAATTACCTAGGTTTCCATCTCAAGAAGTTATAGGGGAAAAGCAGTAAATTAAAACCAGAAGAAGTAAAAGCAAATAACAAAAAGCAAAGAAGAAAAAGGGATCAGTATGCTGGCACAGCATTTTTTATTTTCCTAAGTTTTATATAACTATCGCCCCTTTGTAATCTTATGTTAATAACTACGCAAAGAAGAGAAAATAAACTTACTCTGTAAGTAGAAAACAGAGTAAACATTAGTAGTAAAACACAAACCCATGTTTCTCAATCGCCATTTCAGGGTATTGCTCATTTCTGAGTACTGGTCATATTTTAAATGCCAATCATACTAGACTCCAATGAATAAGTTATACCTAATACAAGCCCAATCTCATAATAAAACTCTTACCAATCACAACTTTCCAACTCAAAAGCTTTCATGCTTCCTCTAAGGAAATAGCTGAAAATCTTTAAGATGGCTTTCAGAATTCTACTGCACTGATTCTCCAAACACCATTTATGTGGGGGTGGGAGGGCAATGAGGAAGAAATCTATAGTTCAGACATCATGGTACATGAAGTAAAGCTTAATTGTGGTTAGTGGGAATACATTATGGGAAATGGATTGTAATGACAAAGAAATATTTCCCCATCCTACCTCTCCAGCCTCATTCTTAATCACCTCCAGTATGAATACTGCACTGTGAATCTAGCCCAGGAGATGGCAAACTTTTTTTGTAAAGGGCTAAGTAGTGTTTTAGGCTTTGTGGCCATAAGGTCAACTGCCTTATAGCAAAAAGGATCCACAGGCAATACACTAGTTCCCCTTATCCGCAATGGATACATTCCAAGACCCTCAGTGGATGCATGAAACCAAGGACTGTACCAAACCCTACATGTGTATGTTTTTCCTATACATATATACCTACGATAAAGTGTAAACTACCCTTGCACTTAGGAGCCATTTAAGCAAAATAAGGGTCACTTGAACACAATACAGCAACAATCTGCTTACCAAGGTCTCCTAAGTAACCAAAAGACGAGTAGCGTATACAGGGTGGACACGCTAAACAAAGAAATGATTCACATTCCGGGAGGGACAGTGAAAGATTTCATCTCACTACTCAGAATAGTGTGCAATTTAAAATTTATGAATTGTCCCTTCTCGAATTTTCCATTTAATATCTTCAGACTATTGCTGACTGTGGATAACTGCAGACGAGAGAGAAACTACTGTATGTTAAATTAATGCACATGGTTGTTTTCTAAGAAAACTTTGCTTATGGACAATGAAATGTGATTTCCCTATAATTTTCACATCATGAAATAATTATTATTCTTCGTTTGACTTTTTTTAAACCATTAAAATTACAAAAACCATTTCTTAGCTCTCAGGCAATCCAAAAACAGGGAGTGGGCAGGATATGGCGACCCCTGAGCCATACTTTGCCAACACCTACCCTAATCCAAAAGACATTACCAATACCTGTGATACATAAGGTAGACATTCTGCTTATGTTTCACATCACTCTATCCTTAATATCTCTCCCAGCACCAGGAATAGTCTGCTCACTTCCACCTCCAAGCCTCTGCTCTTAATATTCCTGTAATACACTTTCTTCTTTACCTTTTTAACTTGTTGTCCTCCAAGTCTCACCAGGAATTTTAGTTGCTCAAAGAGGCCTCCTTAGTTATACCATATCAATTTGCCATCTTGAGAACGCCTGGTGAATAAATGTATCACTCATTGTAGTAGGCATTCATATTGCATTTACAATTATAATATTATGTAATACCTTACAACAGTATAATGTTACTGCCTCAGAAAGTTTTGGGGTTTTTTTACCTAAACTGTTAATATTCCTAAAGTACACAGACCCTATATTTCCTTTCTATCCCAGGTAGCAATTAGCACACTGTGAAAAGTTGAGGTAGATTCTTAAATTTTTAAACTTGGTATCACAAAAAGTGATTCGAACAGCCTCTTTGGATAAATAAGTTTAAAAAACAAAATCTTAGAAGAAGGGGATCTTCTTAACTGAGGAAATCTTGTTAATACTCTAACAACCTAAGTATATCCAATCACAACTTTTAAGTCCTGGAAACACTAAAAATATATTCTGAATTATAGCCTACAGCACTAATTAAAAGTTTAGAAAACAGAGGCTTTTTAAAAAAAGTCTAATTTTAAAGCAACTATAATTTTTGTATCATGTCTCCAAGTCTTTTACATAATATGTTTTGATAAAGTTGTAATTGGTAATGTACAACTGTTGCCTGCTTTTCATCTACATCTTGGTCATTTTGTCATGTTACGTTACCACAAGGTCTACATGAAAATCATTTTCTTCATGGTGGAAGTTCAAGTAAGGAAGCATATCATAATTTATATAAACACATCCCTGTTAATGGACATCTAATTTACATAAACACTTCCCTGTTAGTGGACAGTCTCACTGTTTCAGAGTTTCACTATTAGAATTAGTGCTTAAAAAACTGTAAGGACATTGGGGTGCATAGGTTCTTTTGGATTGGTGTCATTATACTTAGTGAAATAAGCCAGATGGTGAGGGACAAATACCATGATCTCACCTTTAACTGGAACATAATCAACAAAACAAAAAAGCAAACAAATATAACCAGAGACATTGAAATTAAGAACAATCTAACAATAGCCGGGGGGGGGGGGGGCGCGGGGTGCAGTGGAGAGAAGGGTTTTCAGGAACTACTATAAAGGACACATGGACAAAACCAAGGGGGAGGGTGGAAGCAAAGAAGGGAGGTGGGTTTGGCTGGGGTGGGGAGGAGAAGTGGGGAGAAAATGCAGACAACTGTAATTGAACAACAATAAAGTAATTTATTTAAAAAAAAAAACTGTAAGGACAGATAACAGACCAGTGATTGTCGGGGCAGGGCAAGGAGGTGGTGCTAGAAGAGGGACTGACTGCAAAGGGGAATGAAGGAAGCTTTTGTTCTATCTTAATTGTAGTGGTAGTTAAATTACAGTATATAACTATCAAAAGTTACAGAACTATGTACTAAAAAATGTGGATTTTATTGTACATAAATTATACTCTATAAACAAATGACTAAAAAGTTAATGCCTCCCTTAAAACAGAATCACAAATGTGTAATAACACACATTTTTAATTCACTTTCAAAGGGAATATAAAATATTTCAGAAGTTCCACTTTTATAGTATTCTAAGACTGGAATCAATCTTTGAATTTTGATTTATATTACCTTTACACCTAGTTATATAGAACATTTTTCCATGTCTGCTCACAAACTTTATTTTCTTTCATGACATGTCTCTTTATATTCCAGTTTCTGGGATTTGTGTGACTTACTATATACAAATAATTTTTTAAATGATAAACAGTTGTCTTCTATATTTACTGTATACAGGTATACCTTGGAGATATTGCAGGTTCAGTTCCAGACCACTGCAATAAAGCAAATACCATAATAAAGCGAGACACATGATTTTGGGGGGTTCCTAGTGAATATAAAAATTATGTTTACACTATATTAAGTTGTCTATTAAGTATGCAATACCATCATGTCTATAAAAACAATGTACATACCTTAATTTAAAAATACATTCTTGCTAAAAAATAATGCTAACCATCATCTGAGCCATCAGCAAGACGTAATCTTTTTGCTGGCAGAGGGTCTTTGCCTTGATGTTGATGGCTGCTAATTAATAAGGGTGGTAGGTGCTGAAGGCTGGAGTGGCTGTGGCAGTTTTTTAAAATAAAGACAACAGGCATTGACTTCTCTCCAGCTGTTAAAGTCCTAGATGGCATCTTCTTCCAATGTAAGGCTGTTTTGTCTACACTGAAAATCTGTTGTTTAGAGTAGTGACCTTCATCATCTTAGCTAGGTCTTCTGGATAACTTGCTGCATCTTCTACATGAGCACTTGGCTGGTTCACCTTGCGCTTTATGTTATGGAAACAGTTTCTTTCCTTAAACCTATGAATCAACCTCAGGTAACTTCAAACTTTTCTTCCTCAGTTTCCTCACCTCTCTCTCCCTTCAATTAAAGAGAGTTAAGGCCTTGCTCTAGATTAAGCTGTGGCTTGAGGGAGCATTGTGGCTGGTGTGATCTTTTAACCAGACCACTGAAACTTTCTCCATATCAGCAATTTAGGATGTTTCGCTTTATCATTTGTGTTCACTGGAGTATAACCTTCCATTTCCTTCAAGAACTTTTCTTTTGCACTCATAACCTGGCTAACTGGTACAAGAGATCTGGCTTTTGGCTAGAAATCTAGCATGCCTTCCACACTAAGCTTGATCATTTCTAGCTTCTGATTTAAAGTGAGGGACTTGTGACTGTTCTTTCACTAGAACACTTACAGCCATTAGAGGGTTATTAGCTGGCCTAATTTCAATATTATTGTGTCTCAGGGAATAAATTGGGAGGCTTGAGGAGAGGGAAACAGATAATGGAACAACCAGTTGGTGGAATAGTCAGAACACAGAAAACATTTACAGTTTAAATTCATCATCACATGGGCATGGTTTGTGGTACTCTAAAACAATGATAACAGTAATATCAAAAATTACTGATCACAGATCACCATAACAAATAATGAAAAACTTTGAAACACTAAATTATCAAAATATGACACAGGAATACAAAGTGAGCAAATGCTGTTGGAAAAATGGCACCAACAGACTTGTTCAATACAGGGTTGCCACAAACCTTCAATTGGTAAAAAACACAGTATCTGCAAAGTGCAATAAAGTGAAATGCAATAGAACAAGATATGGCTACATATTTTTGCTTTATCATTTATTTCATTCAAGAGCTTTAGCAATGCTCTAAGTATTAAATGCAAGTTTTTGTGAAAAATATAACAAGCTGAATTTAAAAACTGAGTGACTTTTTTTTTATTTTTAAATTTTTATTCAGTTACAATTGTCTGCATTTTCTCCCCATCCCTCCACCCCATCCCAGCCAGTCCCACCTCCCTCCCCCAGTTCCACCCTCCCCCTTGAGTTTGTCCTTGTGTCCTTTATAGTAGCTCCTATAGACCCTCTACCCACTATCCCCTCCCTACTCCCCTCTGGCTATTGTTACAATGTTCTTAATTTCAATGTCTCTGGTTATACTTTGTTTGCTTTTTTCTTTTGTTGATTATGTTCCAGTTAAAGGTGAGATCATATGGTATTTGTCCCTCATCGCCTGGCTTATTTCACTTAGCATAATGCTCTCCAGTTCCACCCATGCTGTGGCAAAGGGTATAAGCTCCTTCTTTCTCTCTGCTGCGTAGAATTCCATTGTGTAAATGAACCATAATTTTTTGATCCACTCATTTGCTGATGGGCACTTAGGTTGCTTCCAGTACTTGGCTATTATAAACTGTGCTGCTATGAACATTGGGGTGCATAGGTTCTTTTGGATTGGTGTTTCAGGATTCTTAGGGTATAATCCCAGCAGCGGAATTGCTGGGTCGAAGGGCAGTTCCATTTTTAGTTTTCTGAGGAAATTCCATACTGTTTTCCACAGTGGCCTCAGCAGTCTGCATTCCCACCAACTATGTACTAGGGTTCCCTTTTCTCCACATCCTAACATTTGTTTGTTGATTTGTTTATGATGGCCACCAACCGGTGTGAGATGGTACCTCACTGTGGTTTTAATTTGCATCTCTCTGATGGCTAGTGATGCTGAGCATCCTTTCATATGTCTCTGGGCCCTCCGTATGTCTTCCTTGGAGAAGTGTCTGTTCAAGTCCTTTGCCCATTTTTCAATTCAGTTATCTTCCTGGAGTAGAATTATATGAGTTCTTTATATATTTTGGAGATCAGGCCCTTGTCTCAGGTATCATTAGCAAATATGTTTTCCCATACTATTGGTTCCCTTTGTATTTTAGTGCTGTTTTCTTTAGCCCTGCAGAAGCTTTTTATTTTGATGAGATCCCATTTGTTTATTCTTTCCTTTATGTCCCTTGCTTTAGGGGACGTGTCTGTGAGGATGTTGCTGCGTGGAATGTCTGAGATCTTCCTGCCAATGTTTTCCTCTAGGACTTTTATGGTGTTATGACTTATATATATATATATTTTTTTTTTAATGTATTTATTGATTATGCTATTACAGTTGTCCCATTTCCGCCCCCCCTTCACTCCATCCTGCCCACCCCCTCCCTCCCACATTCCCCCCTATAGTTCATGTCCATGGGTCATACATATAAGTTCTTTGGCTTCTAAATTTCCTACACTATTCTTACCTTCCCCCTGTCTATTTTCCACCTATCATTTATGCTACTTATTCTCTATACCTTTCCCCCGCTCTCTCCCTTCCACTCCCCTGTTGATAACCCTCCATGTGAGCTCCATTTCTGTGGTTCTGTTCCTGTTCTAGTTTGCTTAGTTTGCTTTTGTTTTTGTTTTAGGTGTGGTTGCTAATAACTGTGAGTTTGCTGTCATTCTTACTGTTCCTATTTTTGATCTTCTTTTTCTTAGGTAAGTCCCTTTAACATTTCATATAATAAGGGCTTGCTGTTGATGAATTCCTTTAACTTGACCTTATCTGAGAAGCACTTTATCTGCCCTTCCATTCTAAATGAAAGCTTTGCTGGATAGAGTAGTCTTGGATGTAGGTCCTTGCCTTTCATGACTTGGAATACTTCTTTCCAGCCCCTTCTTGCCTGTAAGATCTCTTTGGAGAAATCAGCTGACAGTCTTATGGGAAGTCCTTTGTAGGTAACTGTGTCCTTTTCTCTTGCTGCTTCTAAGATTCTCTCCTTCTGTTTAATACTGGGTAATGTAATTATGATGTGCCTTGGTGTGTTCATCCTTGGGTCCAGCTTCTTTGGGACTCTCTGAGCTTCCTGGACTTCCTGGAAGTCTATTTTCTTTGCCAGACTGGGGAATTTCTCCTTCATTATTTTTTCAAATAAGTTTTTCATTCCTTGCTCTTCCTCTTCTCCTTCTGGCACCCCTATGATTCAGATGTTGGAACGTTTAAAATTGTCCCAGGGGTTCCTAAGCCTCTCCTCATTTTTCTGAATTTTTTTTTTCATTCTTTTCTGGTTGGATGTTTTTCTTCCTTCTGGTCCACACCGTTGATTTGAGTCCCAGTTTCCTTCACATCACTATTGGTTCCCTGTACATTCTCCTTTGTTTCTCTTAGCATAGCCTTCATTTTTTCATGTAGTTTTCAACCAAATTCAACCAATTCTGTGAGCTTCTTGATTACCAGTGTTTTGAAATGTGCATCTGATAGGTTGGCTATCTGTTCCCTTAGTTGAATTATTTCTGGAGCTTTGAAGTGTTCTGCCATTTGGGCCATTTTTTTTTGGTGTTGGCACGCCTGTTACTTAAAGGGGCAGAGCTTTAGGTGTTCCCCGGGGTGGGGTAACGCTGGTCGCTGCGCTGTGATGCTGTACGTGGGGAGGGGCCGAGAGGAAGTAATGGCGCCCACTCCACTCTCTGCCGGATTTCAGTCACTCCCTCTGCCACCTACAATCAAATTGGGCCCCTCTGGTGCTGGTTCCCAAGTGGGTGGGCTTGTGCACGCCCTAGGCCCCGGTGGGTCTCTCCAACGACCTCTCCTGTGGGGCTGGGAGTTTCTCCTGCTTCCGCCCCAACCCCTACGGGTGTTTTCACTCAGAGGTTTGAGGCTTTATTTCACCGTGCTGGAGCCCTGGGTTACATGGTCTGCTTCGCTCCCCACCGTTCGTCCTGGTTTATCTGTGTGCGAATGTAGGGCCACAGGGTTTGCTAGTGGTCAGACTGCCTGCCCCGTTCATCCCACACTCCGAGAGTCTCACTCCCGCCACGGCAACGCGTGTCCTCTCCGCCCCTCCTACCAGTCTGGATGAATGTTTATCTCCTTGGTGTCGGACTTCCTTGCCATTCAATTTTCTGTCAGTTCTGGTTGTGCGAGGAGGCACAGTGTGTCTACCTATGCGGCCATCTTGGTTCTTCCGGTGTTACGACTTATACTTAAGTCTTTTACCCATCTTGAGTTTATTTTTGTGTATGGTGTAAGTTGGTGATCGAGTTTCATTTTTTTGCACGTAGCTGTCCAGATCTCCCAACACCATTTGTTGAAGAGGCTATTTTTGCTCCATTTTATGCTCCTGCCTCCTTTGTCAAATATTAATGGACCATAAAGACTCGGGTTTATTTCTGGGTTCTCTGTTCTGTTCTGTTTCATTGGTCTATGTGCCTGTTTTTATGCCAGTACCAGGCTGTTTTGATTACAGTGGCCTTGTAATACCGTTTGATGTCAGGTATTGTGATCCCTCCTTTTTTTTTTTTTCCTCAAAATTGCTGCAGCTATTCGGGGTCGTTTATGGTTCCATATAAATTTCTGAAATGTTTGTTCTGTATCTGTGAAATATGTCATGGGTACTCTAATAGGGATTGCATTGAATCTATAAATCGCTTTGGGTAGTATGGCCAATTTGATGATGTTAATTCTTCCAATCCATGAGCATAGTACATGCTTCCATTTGTTTGTGTCTTCCTTAATTTCTTTCTTCAGTGATGTGTAGTTTTCTGAGTACAAGTCTTTTACCTCCTTGGTTAGGTTTATTCCTAGGTACTTTGTTTTTCTTGTTGCTATATCAAATGGGATTTTTTTCCTGATTTCTGTTTCTGATGTAAAAACTGAGTTACTATTTTGTGACTAGTCTATGCTAAGTTACATGCCAAAGGCCAATAAAATCATATTTAATTTTTGCTAGGTAACTTTGTTGATTTAAACTTTTGTTAAGTAATAACATATACCAACACTTGAAAATTCAACTGAACACTTTCTCTGGTTCCTATGTTTCTTAAAAATAATTCCATAATACAATAATTACACTTTCAAAAACTTTGTATCTCTGCCCTGGCCAGGTGACTCAGTTCGTTGGAACACTGTCCCATTCACCAAAAGGTTATGGGTTCCACCCCTGGTCAGGGCACATACCTAGGGTGTGGGTTCTATCCACGGTCAGGGTGCTTACAGGAGGCAGCCAATCAATGTGCTTCTCTCTCACATTGATGTTTGTATCTCCCTTCCTTCCTCTCTAAAATCAATAAAAACATATCCTCAGGTGAGGATTTAAAAAAAATAAAACTTTTAATAAATTTGTATCTCCACCCCTTAATGTTATTTTGGTCCTCAGAGTGAGCAAGACAATGAAAATATAACACAGAGTTCAAAAATACTACCAAGCATCTTAGATAAAATTAAGGATATTAAGAAATAAAATTAAATGAATTTACCTTTAGCTAGAGAAAAAAGGGAAGTATTGCACTATATAATTCTCAATGCCCAATTAAGAAGTTGTTACCTTGGAGAAAAAAATTAAAATTTCTGAAAATGAATTCATAATGAATATTTTTATGACTTCCCAAAAGATATTATGTGTTAAATGGACAATTCTTAAAATTCAAGATAATAGACCCTAAGTGTTAATTCAGTTAAATTATTGTTGCAGAGGTTAAAATAGTATGATCCAAATATATTAATTTTCATCTATCTAACTTAAATGGTGCTAAGAACGTTTAGAAGGATAAAAAGTAGCTATATTCATTGGGATGCTTCTGAGATGGCTATTAAGGGAAAGAAATTATGGGAAGTACTCATGCACTAAAGCATGTACTATTCATTAAAAGACCAGAAGTGCTAATCTTAGTTGGTATAAAGAGACCTATAATATTTTGATAGTAGGCACCTAAAAGATAGGAATTCACATTCAACTATTTAGGGGCATAGCAATGGGGTCAGGATTTTTTTAAATTAAGCATTCTGAAACAGACTAGTATTTTGAGTAAAAACTATATTGAGCCCCAAGAGTTTCCTGGCTCCAAAGCAGATAGTGTGGGTTTGATGGAATGTTATCCATCAACCACTTAAATCATAAAAAAATTTCAAGGCATTTATAAATATCTCAATTTGGATGAGATTATGTAGACTCACCAGGTTTGGAATTAAGTCAGCTTCTAAATCACTCCCAAACAGTAAAGAGAATTAATTCTTTTTTGTTGAATAATTTTTAAGTATTATTTTATTGATGCTATTACAGTTATCCCATGTTTTTTTCTCCCCTGTATTCCCCTCTGCCCTGCACACCCCTCCCACCCACATTCCCCCCCTTAGTTCATGTCCATGAGTTGTACATTCAAGTTCTTTGGCTTTTTCATTTCCTATACCATTCTTAACATCCTCTTGTCTATTTTGTACCTACCATTTATACTTATTCCCTGTACCTTGTCCCCCATTCTCCTCCTATCCCCTTCCCGATGGTAACCTTCCATGTACTCCCCATTTCTGTGATTCTGTTCCTGTTCTAGTTGTTTGCTTAGTTTGTTTTTGCTTTTGTTTTTTAGGTTTGGTTGGTGGTAGTTGCAAATTTTACTATTTCGCATGACATGAATAGTCATTTTACTATTCGTATTTTTCATCTTCTTCTATTTCTTAGATAAATCTCTTTAACATTTCATGTAATAAGGGCTTGATGATGAACTTCTTTAACTTGACCTTATCGGGACGCACTTTTATCTGCCCTTCCATCCTAAGCGATAGCTTTGCTGGATAGAGCAATCTTGGATGTAGGCTCTTGCCTTTCATGACTTGAAATACTTCTTTCCAGCCCCTTCTTGCCTTTAAGATTTCTTTGGAGAAATCAGCTGATAGGCTTATGGAAACTCCTTTGTAGGTAATGCTCTCCTTTTCTCTTGCTGTTTTTAAGATTCTCTCCTTCTCTTTAATTTTGGGTAATGTAATTATGATGTGCATTGGTGTGTGCTTCCTTGGGTCCAACTTCTTTGGGAATCTCTGAGCTTCCTGGACTTCCTGGAAGTCTATTTTCTTTGCCATATTGGGGAAGTTCTCCTTCATTATTTTTCCAAATAAGTTTTCAGTATCTTGCTCTTCCTCTATTCCTTCTGTCACCCCTAAGATTTGGATATTGGAATGTTTAAAGTTGTCCCAGAGGTTCCTAAGCCTCTCCTCATTTTTTTGAATTCTTGTTTCTTCATTCTGTTCTGATTGTTTTTTTCTTCCTCCTGCTCCAAATCATTGACTTGAGTCCTGGTTTCCTTCCCTTCACTGTTGATTCACTCCATATTTTTCTTTATTTCACTTTGCATAGCCTTCACTTTTACCTCTATTTTGTGACCATACTCAACAATTTCTGTGAGCATCCTGATTGCTAGTGTTTTGAACTCTGCATCTGATTGGTTGGCTGTCTCTTCATCACTTACTTGTTTTTCTGGAGATTTGATTGTTCTTTCATGGCCATATTTCTTTGTCTTGGCACACCCATTATGTTGTAAGGAGAGGAGCCTTAGGTATTCGCCAGGGCATAATTCGTCTTTTTAATGAAACAAAACTATCCTCATAAGGGCAGTAAAATATTTAACAAATATAAAGTGTTTGTTATAAATTAGTATTTCTAACAACATCAATTCAATAGATTCCACTGTCTGGAAAATCTTCACATAGTTCAAGTTTTGTGTTTGTGTTTTTTCAATATAAGTCAAATAAAGTTGTGCTTCTCAAACTTTAGTGTGCAAAATCACCAGAGGATCACAATAAAATGAAGATCTGACTCAGCTGACCTAGGGGTGGCTCCAAGTGGTACCTCTGCTGCCGGCCTTTGCTATTTTAGAAGCAAGGAAATAGAGGAGAAATCTTTTTGTTTGTTTGCTATACAGCAGATCCACAAGTAATGTCATTTTATTTAGTGTTGTTTAGTTATAACATTGATGAGATGTCACAGGAACTTAACTGTTGTATATTACAATTAGCCTATGGTAAAATTGGTTTCATTATACATCCTTTCACTTAGAGTCACTTGGACAACATTTAGTGAGGACTTACTGTATAGATACTGTATTTTGCCCTGTATAACACGCTCCCGTGTATAATGCTCTTTTGTTTTAATTGTTCGATTTTTTATTTATTTATACTTAGAAACAAAACCGATTTCATATTCCAGGGTATTATTTTGCATACAGATATCATTACTGCTTTCTAGAGTTACACTTTTAATGCATAATTATAAATAAAAGAATTAAAAACATTTATATAGGTTGGAATTAATACTACCCATGTGTATTGTACATCCTTATTTTTCCCTCAAAAATTTGGCAAAAAAGCACATTACAGACTGAAAAATATGGTATTTGCCATATAGCTAAGATATCTAATAGCTATATCAAGTGATATGAATTATAAGTTCAAAAGGAGAATCAGGCCACAGCCCTATTTTACACCATACAGAAATACAACTTCACTATTCCTCTTTAAACACTGATATGCCATAGCAAAAATAGGGTTTGCTATTTTTACAACTAGTTTTACAACTACATTGCACAGTTGATCCACAGAAAACTTCCTGTCTACGTAGGAACGGTTATCAGTAAATCTTGACCCCACTGCTATGCACTGCAACTACCACAGTTGAACATGAATTCCTATCTTTTATGTGCCTGCTATCAAAAAATTATAGGGCTCTTTAAAATTACAGCAACTAAGATTAGCACTTCAGGTCTTTTAACGAATGCTACTGATGCCTATTCCTAAAAGCTTTCTTGTTTAAGTCAAATCTAAGTAAGTGATTCACAGTTGAATTTTTAAAAATTAGTTTGTAAAATATAATTGAAATTGATGTAAACAACACCATCATCAAAAGAATGAGAAACAATCCAAAAAATGTAAGAAAAGATTTGCAAGTCATATATCTGATAAAGGACTTGTATTCAGAATGCATAAATTACTCTTACAACTCAGCAATAAAAAAATTAACACAATTTAAAAAGGTGCAAAGGATATGCAGACACATCCCCAAAGACGATATACAAATGGCCAATAAGAACTATGAAAAGATCAGCATCATTAGCCATTGGAGAAATAAACATCAAAACCACAGTGACATATAACTTCACACCCACTAAGATGGCTATCTTAAAAAGAAGGGTAATAACAAATGTCTGTACACTGCTAACAGAAATGTAAAACAGTCAGCTGCTTTGGAACAGTTTGCAAGTTCCCCAAAAGGTTAAACAGAGTTACCACTGATCCAGCAATTCCATCCCTACCTGTGCTCAAAAGAAAACACACATACTCAGAACTTCTACACAATCATTCATAGCAGCATTACTCCTAATAGCTAAAAAGTAGAAACAATCCAAATGTCTGTCAAGTAATAAACAAATAAAAGTGGTGTATCTATACAGTGGATTATTCAACAATAAAAATAAAGTGGTGACATGCTATAAAATGGATGAGCCTTGAAAACATGCTAAGTGAAAGAAGTTACAAAAGACCCATATTATGATTCCATTTATATGAAATGTCCAAAACAGACAAACTGATAAGAGACAGAAGATTACTGGTTGTCTAAAACTAGTCCCTTTGGGGAGGAGGGTGGAGGGGGGAATGGGAGTGATTATTAATGAATATGGAGTTTTTTTTGCCAGGGGTGTAGGTGGGGATGAAAAGGTGATTGTGGTGATGGTTGCACAAGTCTGTGAACATACTAAAACCACTGATTTGTACACTTGAAATTGGTGAATGGTATGTGAAAACTGTTTTAAAATCAAAGTACTTGTGTTTTTGGTAAAAGTGTAAATTTTGACTAATATTAGCAACAATTAAAGGGCTTTTTATTGTAACAGATTTGTCTGGAAATGCTCAAATCTGCTACAATAGGGCCTCTTTAGCCTACTGTGCTTGGCCATCGCTCCTCTTCAACTTTGTATCTGAGACTAAGCTGAGTCCATAAGAGGTCCATTTATAAAGATGAGGAAAGAGTGAGCAGTTCAACTGTAAAACAATGCTGATTCCAATAGTTTATTCCTGGAATAACTAACTGGTATGTATTAAGGGAGAATGTGAGAAGGAGTAGAGAGAAACACTTTAGGAGATTCCTCTGCTTAGAATGTTTCACACCCCCATGCATATTCTAAGATACTCAAGGGACAAGAGTTTGAGGTGAAAAAGGCAACAAAACAGAATCAAAGACTAACTGTACTAAGATTACCATGTGCCTGCCCTTCATTAATTTTTTGCATAAGGTACTCAGTTAGGAACATAAAGAGGTTGAACAATACAAGTCCTTGAGCTCATGACAAAGTTAAATGGTAAAAAATATATGCATCCGTAGAGGTAAGATGCATTATCATCTCTGAGCAGGAGGATGAAAAACTGCCTTTGAAATGGGTCTTAATATTAAGTAAAATTTTCAAGACTAAGAGTATGTGAACTAAGGATCAGGAACAAAACAACTAATATTAGTGTAATTTGATGAAAATGACACAATATAAAGTTGATGAAAACATCATTACAATTGAGATTTCATTAAAATTTCCTTTCTGGCCTCTCTACTTCACTCTATTCAACAACAGCTCTACCCTAAAGGAGGGGAAAAAAAGAAAGAGATGATTTAATCAAATTTGCATCCTTATGACTCCTTTAATTGGGCCTCTTCCCACCACTTCACCTTGATCTTCCATCACATACATTCCTGATGTTTCAATAGCATAAATCTTAAGAATGCCAAGGGCTTCCTGAATTTTGGCTTAATCAAACAAATTTAATTAATCATTCTTGGAAAATCTGATACAGATGAACTCAGTGAGAGAACCACATAGGTCAGTGACCTACCCATTGGTCTTTAAGTAAAACAACAATATCTGCCTTACGTTCCTGGTGCTGCCTACAGCTCTTGAAATAGCAGCAGTACTAAGGATTTATTCATTTCAATTCAACTTCAATTCTATGAGGATTCACATTTCAAAATCCAACCTACAGGGATAGAGGGATACACTACTTTCCTACTGAACTCAATTTACACGTCATCTACAGCTTAGCTTCTCCAATTAGGCCAAGTTCCCTGGGATTACAGAGATATGTACAAGGAGAAACAGAAGGGAAAACAATGAACAAAGAACAACTTGCAGGAGCAACTTGATGATCTGGGATCAAAATGTTAATAAATTCAACCTGTCAATTATTTAAACATTTTAAAATCCAAATAAATACAGATGTTACAGGGTAAATAAACGTTTAAGTCTCTCCCTTTTACTCTTCTTTGCAAGTAGGTGTGTTGAGGAAACCAACAGGTGAGAAGTCAGGAAGAAAAAGAAAACATCTTCCAACACTCTCAGACAGTCCTGTAGTATACTGAAATAATTTACCTGTGTGACAACAATCATTATCTTTGTCCATTATCTTAATACTAACAGTTAATTTATAGGGTAGATTTTTAGTTGAAATCCCTTTGTGTTAACAGTAACATATATGTAATTTCTTTCTTTCTTTTACATTTTCTTGACTGAGATACTTCTATACCCTCAAATACCTATACTGTGGAAAGAATATATTGCCTGGGGTAAAGTTTGCTTTATACTACTGCAGGAAACAAAAGGAGAGGAGAAATATATTTTTTAAAACTTTGGAAAATGTGGATAATTAGTGAAGCAAAGTTATAAATACATAGTGGTTCCATGTATTCTTCTCTTTTCTTACATAAAAGTTAGAAAATATCCGTAACAAAAAGGCAAATAAACTGTTCAAACTGTCTCAAAACCTTACATACTAGCTATATTTAATATGACCCTACATGAATTTCTCCCTTTTCTAAACCTGTACAGAATTCTATCTGTGCCACTTATTTTTCACAATTACTGTCAGTTTTTCATGTATTTATTTCCTTCCATACTGGTAGGACCACAAAACACAGTCCTTGCTAGCAAAGAGCTTCTAATCTTTCCTCGTAAATCCATGACATTCATTTAACAAGCCCATCTGCCAAATACCCGCTATGGGCCAGATACTCTTTCTAATGCATGCATACAAACACTAGGTTTCTAGCTTCAAAGAGCTAATTAGAAACATACTGGATTGGCCAAAAAGTCAGTATGCTTTTTCCATAAAACAAAAGACACATTCTTCTTTTTCACCAATAACTTTACTGATTTGGATATTTTGAGTATGTTGGCTATCTCCCACGTGGTATATATAACATTGTTCTCAATTAATGTCTCTATTTGATTGCTATCAACTTCAACTAGTCTACCTGACCATCCATCATCCTGCAAGAAATCTCCAGCATGAAACTTTGCAAACGACTTTTGACATTTTCGATCAGTCACAGCACTTTCTCCATAAACTGCACAAACTTTTTTTGCATTTCAGTTGCATTTTTTACCTTTCTTGAAATAACAAAGCATAATACTCTGAAAATGTTGCACATTTCTTCCACCTTCAGTATTAAAATGGCTACACAAAAACTCACCGATTTTGATGGGTTTTTTTTTTTTTTAATGCATACTGATATGACAACTGTGACAATACAATCCAACAAAATTGTTTCGAATGAAGTTAAAGACAACTAAGCACTACTAGAGCCACAGTATGGACTTTTTGGCCAACTCAATAATTTACCTGAGTGCCCTTTGGTTTAAATAGCATACCTACTTCCCAATTCCTGGACCTTCCAAGCACATTTCTCAATGTGGCTTTCCTTATGCCATTTCCTATGCGTTAAAAACTGTATCAAATGCCTTCTGCAGATATGAACCCCAACAATCCTTTCAAGGCCCAGTTCAACTTCTCCATGGAAGCCTTTCCAGTCAGTACACTTTTATAAAATCGTACAATGTATATTCATACCATTCCTTTAGCAATTAACAAATGTGATGTCCTGAACCTTCTCATAGCTTCCACGATGTCCAACACAATGCCCTGCCCACAGAAAATGTACAGTAATTATATTGTTACCAATTTACATAATTACCTGTGTATCTAAAATGAGTGGTCCATGCATGAGGATAACATGTCCTCTAAGGCAGAGGTCCCCAACCTCTTAAGTCGCAGACTGATGCCGGTCCTATTAGGAACTGGGTCGCACAACAGATGAGCTTGTATGCAATGCACCTGAATCATCCCCAAACCATCTCTCCCCCTGTCCCCCCACCCACGTCCATGGAAAAATTGTCTTCTACGAAGCCAGTCCCTGGTGCCAAAAAAGTTGAGGACTGCTGCTCTAGGGTCAGCCTCCCCAATCCCAACTCAGAGCTCTTCCATTGGTCTGTAGTGCCCAATCACTTTCAGCTGCTCAATTACCAGATAAATTTTGGTATAAAAGCATAATTGAAGGGCTTTAATTAACTTTATCATACATCTGCAAAGTCCTATTCTAAGTTTTAAAAGAAATTATAATAAAGAACAAAAGAAAAGCAAAGATGACTAAAACCATAAAGTGCTGAGATGAACATGACAGTTCTAAGACTGGCTTGTGTAATCACTTTTGATTTGGGGTCTATATAGTTTTAAATAGCAACCAACTCTCCTGTCTCAAAAATCAAATGTTGGGACTTCCAGCCAAGATGGAGGCGTAGGTACACACACTGTGCCTCCTGGCACAACCAAAAGAAGGACAACAACAATTTAAAAGCAAAAAACCACCAGAACTAACAGAAAATCGAACCGTATGAAGTCTGACAACCAAGGAGATAAAGAAAAAACATTCATCCAGACCAGTAGGAGGGGAGGAGATGGGCAGCCAGGCAGAGAGGACTCGTGGCAAGGCGGAGGCTGGTGGACCCAGCGAGGTGGCAGATTGTGGAGCGGGGCAGGCAAAGCTGCAGCTGGCAGCGAGGCAGCAGCTAGTAGACCTGGCGACAGACCACGAAACCCAGAGAGTTCCAGCGTGGGGAAATAAAGCTTCAAACCACTGACTGAAAACACCTGTGGGGGTTGAGGCAGAAGTGGGAGAAACTCCCAGCCTCACAGGAGAGAGTTCGCTGGAGAGACCCACAGGTGCCTAGAACATACACAAACCCACCCACTCGGGAAGCAACACCAGAAGGGCCCAATTTGATTGTGGGTAGTGGAGGAAGTGACTGAAAACCAGCAGAGAGTGGAGCAAGCTCCATTGCTCCCTCTCAGCCCCTTCCCCACATACAGCGTCACAGTGCAGCCATGTGGGTTGCCCCGCTCTGGTGGTGAACACCTACAGCTCCGCCCCTTTATGTAACAGGCCCATCGAGACAAAAAAAAAATGTCCCAAATGAAACAGATCAAAGCTCCAGAAAAAATACAACTAAGCAATGAATTGATAGCCAACCTATCAGATGCACAGTACAAAACACTAGTAATCAGGAAGCTCACAGAATTGGTTGAATTTGTTCACAAATTAGATGAAAAAAATGAAGGCTATGCTAAGAGAAACAAAGGAAAATGTACAGGGAACCAACAGTGGTGGGAAGGAAACTAGAACTCAAATCAACGGTGTGGACCAGAAGGAAGAAAGAAACATCCAACCAGAAAAGAATGAAGAAACAAGAATTCAAAAAAATGAGGAGAGGCTTAGGAACCCCTGGGACAATTTTAAACGTTCCAACATCTGAATCATAGGGGTGCCAGAAGGAAAAGAGGAAGATCAAGAAATTGAAAACTTATTTGAACAAATAATGAAGGAGAAAACTTCCCCAAACTGGCAAAGGAAATAGACTTCCAGGAAGTCCAGGAAGCTCAGAGAATCCCAAAGAAGTTGGACCCAAGGAGGAACACACCAAGGCACATCATAATTACATTACCCAGGATTAAACAGGAGAGACTCTTAGAAGCAGCAAGAGAAAAGGACACAGTTACCTACAAAGGACTTCCCATAAGACTGTCAGCTGATTTCTCCAAAGAGATCTTACAGGCAAGAAGGGGCTGGCAAGAAGTATTCCAAGTCATGAAAGGCAAGGACCTACATCCAAGACTACTCTATCCAGCAAAGCTTTCATTTAGAATGGAAGGGAAGATAAAGTGCTTCTCAGATAAGGTCAAGTTAAAGGAGTTCATCATTACCAAGCCCTTATTATATGAAATGTTAAAGGGATTTACCTAAGAAAAAGAAGATTTAAAAAATATGAACAGTAACAATGACTGCAAACTCACAGTTATTAACAACCACACCTAAAACAAAAACAAAAGCAAACTAAGCAAACTAGAACAGGAACAGAACCATAGAAATGGAGATCACATGGAGGGTTATCAGCAGGGGAGCGGGAGGGAGAGAGAGGGGGGAAAGGTACAGAGAGTAAGTAACATAAATGGTAGGAAGAAAATAGATGGTGGGAGGGTAAGAATAGTATAGGAAATTTAGAAGCCAAAGAACTTATATGTATGACCTATGGACATGAACTATAGGAGGGGAATGTGGGAGGGAGGGGGTGGGCATGATGGAGTGAAGGGGAGGCGGAAATGGGACAACTGTAATAGCATAATCAATAAAATATATTTTAAAAAAATCAACTGTTAAACTGGAAAAGTTATTTCTAAATATCTGAAAGTTTTTCTCCCCTTTTTGAATGCCATGGGAAAAGAAGTAATCCACTGTCCCCTCAGGTAATGAGTTGTTTAGGGATAAAGTATTTCCAAATATCTAATAGAAAATAGCAGTACTGTTCCAATAACCGTATTGTGGTTTAAGTATCTGCTTATGAACCTGTCTCTCTGATCAAACCATGAGCTCAAGGGCAGGGAATCACAGACTGGATGTCTTGTCTTACTCATCTTTGTATATCCTAAGTCTAACTGCCTGGCACACTGAGGCAATTCAATAAATGACCTCTCCATTAATGAATGAATTCCATCTTAGGTTAAAACATGTTCAAAATGCCAACAGCCTGTTAAAAAGTAATGGATAAAGGTTAAATAACATATTCAAATGCCAACTACCTATTAAAAAGTAATGGAATATAGAAGACACATACATTTTATATTTAAGCAGATCAAGCACAATCTATTTGCATTTTCTTCGTTCAGAAACATTTCCAACAGTTGACATAAAATTTCCTGAGAAATTATTCCATTTTATCCCTAGTCTTATCAGTCTTTTCCATTTTTTGGGATGGGGGTAAAAATGTGGGAAAGATTCTTCTGAATGCTATCAGATCCTTCTCCAGGGTTTCTGCCTCAGTTTCAATTGGTTACTGCATTTTGTAGCCCCTTTCCAGGGGTGTCCAACCCATGGCCCACAGGCTGCATGTGGCCCAGGATGGCTATGAATGCAGCCCAATACAAAATCGTAAATTTACTTAAAACATTATTAGATTTTTTGGTTTTCATCAGTGTTTGCATATTTAATGTGTGGCCCAAGACAACTCTTCTTCTTCCAGTGTGGCCCAAAGACGCCAAAAGGTTGGACACCACTGCACAGCTTTAAAAAAACTGGAGAGTCAATGAGAGTAATTATCAAAGATTGGAAACTTCAGGATCAGAACAGGGTAGGGTACGATGTACATTAATCTGCCCCAACAACCATTAAAAATCATTGTCAAAATTAAAATGCACCATGCAAAGGTAAGACTAGCACCCACAAAGTGATATAGAGGCTATGTATATTTTTGGAAGACATAAATATTTGATATTGACACTGGGGGAAAACATGACTAGAATAAGCAGACCATTAGCCAAAAGAGAGAGTATACACGTGCTCACATACACAGCTGTATGAGAATAGTGATTGAAAAGGAATATTCTTTTAAAATATCAAAGATAATCAAGTTAAATACTGTTTACAGTTTATTGGGAAAAATGCTCACAAAAATAATGAATTATTTATATAGTATAGTTCTCTCAAATATTATATCTCCAGGAGTATATAAAGCAGTTTTGAAAAACACACAGGAAAGAGTACCAGTACTCACCTCTACAACAACATAAGAGTTTAAAACATATCCCAATTTGACTTAAAATACATGAGTTCATCAGTAATCTGCCCATCGTTAGGCTGATCAATAAAAAGCCCAAAACAAAGAAACAAAAAAATCCAACAAGTCTAAACAAGTAACCATATCTTTTAACCCTTTCTCTTTTAGTTATGATTTCAAAGCATTCCCAGTATTAACATGGTCACTTAAGCAGTCATCTATTCTCTTAAAATAAATGTTCTTAAAAACAATAATAAGTGTTTAAAAAAAAAAGTCAGGCTGTCTATTGACCTAACAACCTATCTCAAAAATAGTCAGAAACAGTTGAAAACATTGATAAGAATGCTTACTGAAAAGCCAGAAGCAACATAAAACTCCATTAACACAAGAGTATATAGCTACTGAAATTAAAGAGCTAAAATTAATGACATTAAAGATAACATTTATTAAGCTAAAAATAGATTATAGAAGAGCATATAAAATAAACTGCATACATATATCTATGTATAAATTCAGAAACATCTTTAAAAGGGTTATCTCTAAGTGTTTGCATTTTGTGATATTTTTATATTTCCTCTGGGGGGAAAATATTTTCAGAAAAATCACGAGCATGTTGCATTTTTATAACAAATCCTTTTTTTTAAAGAGAGTAACTTTAATAAATATATCCACTAACTGTATGCCCCATAACTATGGGTTAGCATCTCTGAAAGACAGACACTACCAAAATGATAAATGCACATTTACTTTGATTTAGCAATTCCACTTATAAGTATTTATAATATAGCTATTCTCATTTCGCAAGTGTGCAAAGACACATTTGTTCAAGAATATTTGCAGTGGCATTGTTTCTATAGGATATGACCAAACTGTCCATCAATAGAGACCAGATAAATAACTTATGTACAATGAGGTACTGTGTAGCCACGAAACAGACTGAGGTAGCTATGTGTGTTGGAGTTGAATGACATCCGAGGTAAATTAAGATTTTTTTAAAAAACAGTATGTATCAACTAATAGGTAAATGGTGAGAATAATAGAGAAGTATACTTGTATTAGTTGTAGGACACACACACACAAAAAAACTGTAAATAGTAGTTGCCGGTGGGTGATAAGACTTACTTTTCATTATAAACACTGTAAACCAATATGTACTGTTTGAATATTTTTTTTACCATGTAAATACACTACTTTTAAGTTTTAATACAATACTTTTTTAAATTGAGCACTGAAATTTTTTGCTGCTGTATAAACAAATGTTTAAGAAAAACAGGTTTTGAAATATCAAAATTATACTACCAGTTGTCTTTTTAAGGGTTTAAAATAATTCTAAAATATCATATGCTGCTTTAAGTTCATTACAATTGCTGGAAATTATACACGATTGTAAACCTGAGCTCTTCTGGACAAAGGTTGTTTACATTGTTGCTAGCCAACAAATCCACATTAGTTTAACCTAATCCTTGTTTTGCTCTCAGTATTGTTAGCAGTTTTTAAAAATCTGTTTTCTTTCTTGCTATATTTAATATATGTTCTGTACAAAAAGATTTTTCTACCGGCCACACAATAAACAGGGAATAAGGGAACAGATTTTTCCCCTTTTCCATTGATATTAATCCCTCCAGGTCAGTTTGGCCTACCCTTCCCTGACAGAACAACAAAAGAAATACCTACCTAAGATAATCAAGAAAATGACTAACTAAATATTGTCATTTCTACTCCAAGGTGTTCTAAAAAAATTAAAGCTAAGAAAAATATATTATATTGAAGTATATTCTCAAAAAGATCAAACACAAGCTAAGGCCTCAGATCCAACTGCCACTAACATGCCCCGTAACTTTGAAGAACCCATTTTCCAGCAATTAGAAGTTACCCCAAGTAAGGGACAGAAAATGCTTAACATAGCAATAGAAGTCTTTTTTTTAACATTTGTTCAATGTTATCAAATGTCACAGAAACAATCAACAAGGTTATACTGGAAGGTATACATAATCAAAGCAATTATTTCAGTTTTGGCTTATTAAATCAACACCACTGCTTATACTCATATATCAAGTTTCCAGAAAATAAGTGGTAAACAACTAAAAAAATTAAAAAGGAAGCAGAACTCACCTTTAACACTTTTTCTATTAACATCTGCCCCCTTTTCAAGTAAATACTGAGCAATCTCTTTGTGTCCTTTGTAACAAGAAATCATCAAGCAGGTATGCCCATGTCGGTTAGACACTTCCAAATCAGCTTTGTGTTCCACAAGGTACTTCACGATTTCCAAATGGCCATCGAAACAGGCAGCTCTAAGAGGAGTTGAATTGGTTAAAGTCGTGTTGTTGACAGACGCTCCATGATTTAACAAAGACTGAACCACCTTCAGATGTCCTGCTGCAGAAGCGGCCCATAAAGGGGGGGCCCCCTCTATGGTTTCACCATCAAAATTGACTGAGCCCCCAATTTCTATGGAGGCACTGCACTGCTCTAGGAGGAATTCCACCATGTCAAGGTGACCATACCTGGCCGCCATCAAGAGTGGCGTGGCCCCATTTGTTTTTTCAGAGATCAAGGAGGAAATCTCCTCTTTGGATTTGCTTGCCAACAACTTGGTGAGAAGCCGGAGTTTGCCATCGCGAGCTGCATTAAATACTGCTGTCTTTAGATCCATTTATGTCCAGTTCAGAGGCTGTGCGTTATTTATCCTTCAAAGCAAAGCTCCAGCTTAACTCTACGGACACAGGCAAGAGTTACAGGAACCGAAGTTCGCTGTTAATCACTGCACCCCAGGACGGATATAAAACCGCGGTATGTTCTGTCCTATTGCCTTCCAACATCTGACAACCAGAGCACCAAACTAGAGGGGAGAAAAAGTAGTTTTGAATTTTCCACAGGCAAAGGCAAAAACATTTTGGTTTTTCTTAATTTCTACTCTGTGGGAAGGGAGGAAAAGCCACACCTTAGGGACTACCGCCTCCTACATACACCCCCCCAAAAAAAGTGAAAAAGGAGACTACAAAAAGGTACACAGAGACCCCCATGTTTTGGTGGGAGGCGGTCTCTTCTCTATATAAATTTAAACACTACAGGCAACCGGTTTTCTCGCCTCCTAAGCAGCCACGCTTTCGTTCTAGTTTTGTTCTACACACGCCCAGGCAGAGTACAACCGAAAGAGGCAGGAGACGCGGGTTCAGAACTGTTTCTCTTACATCTGCAGAGAGGGGACCAAGGGCGCGAGGCTGGAAGGCCTCATTGTGGCACGAAGGGGTTTCGTGGAGGAACAAAAAGTCAGACACAACCAACCACGGCCAGCTAAGGCCAACCCCCCTCACCCGAAAGCTTTCCTTTCCTTTAAGACTACTCGAGGCTCTCAGGAAATCCGGCTGCCTTTTAGCTAATTTCGCCCGCGTTAACCCCTCCGCCCCCAAGGGATTCGCCGCTCACCAAACCACAGCTGCCCTACAGAACCTTCACCTCTACCTTTTCCAGACTCGAGCAGCCCCTCCCCAAGGCCCTCCTTCGACCACGACCCCTCCCGGCGGGGCGACACGCCTGTGGCCCCCGGCCCGCTGCCACCTTCAGCCGCCCGGGGCGCCCTGCTTACCCTTCCCGCCCAGGCCTCCCCGCGGGCGCCTCAGGCCAGGGCCCGGGATCCGGCAGGCCGCCGCCGTCACTGCTACCTGCCCGTAGGCTCGTCCTTCCAGCCGCCGCTGGCCGCTCGGGCTCCGGCCGCCCTCTTCAACTTCAAACCGTTGTCCTCGCCGCCGCCAGGGCCGCCCCACTCCGTCTGCGGCCGCACAGTTCCTCCATGCCCCGCGCCCCACAGGAATAAGTCCGGCCGCGCAGCTCGCCCCGCCCCGCCACGCTGAGCTGCCTCCCGCCCTCCCAGTCAACGCGGGCTCCAGAGGCTGCAGCGACTGCCGCGGCGGATGGTGTAATGGGCTACAAGCCTGGGGCCGGATGAGCCAGGGATCTACTTCACATCACTGACGCGGCAGCCGCGCCATTGGGCCGGGGGAGGGCGGCGGCCGCCGGGAGCAACAGCCTAGGGGCGGGGCGGCCGGCCGAGGCGGGCCGGCGCGGAGGGGGCGTGGCCACGGCCCGGCGGAGGAAGTGCCTGCGCGCGCGGCGCGGGGCGGGAGGGTTAGGGGGCAACTGAGTGCTAGGAGGGGGCCGGGTCAAGCAGCGCCATGGTAGGCGGAGGCCAGTGTAGACGCTGAGGGTCTTCCGATCTTCTGCTTTACCGGCGGTTGTCTAGTGACGCTTATTTCGGGAAAGCTTTGGGTCCCACTGCCATGAACCCCAGAGTGGTGGTAACCATCATTACTCCCTCATACACAGAAATTTTCTCAGGCTAGCCTGTTCTCCCCTTCCTTTGGTGGGCCCTGAAATACACCGAGCTCATAGATCTCAAAAAGAAAGAAAGAACGAAAGAAAGAAAGAAAAGGAAAAAAAAAACACAAGAAATGATTTGAGAATTCTCAAAAAGATTCGTTTTGGAGGCTGCCAAACATGACTAATTTTTTTCAATGTGTACTTAAAAAATATAAAGGCTACGAGGAATGGTAAAACTTGAGAGCAGTACAAGTAAGCAAGGTTGATTTCTTGAACTCTGAACAACCAGGAAATGAAAGAAAGCTAAAAAGTTAATGAGATTACTACTTCATACAGCAGGAAATAAACTTCTGGAATTTTTCATATTTACACATGGCATGTATTAAATTGAAGAGTTTAAATATATTTGGGGAGTAACACCTATAATGAGTCATGATGAAAGTTAGGTTTTGGAAAAAGGATCTTCAATCTCTTGAACACTTTATTTTGGGGAACTTAAACTATCACACACAGTTTCTTAGTACCACTGGGAGAAAGGAGATGTTAGAGGTGACATTATCTGACCCCCAGCATCAGAAATTTAATCATCGTCATTATTTTAAGACAATGATTAAAGGCATGTAACAGTAATGACATTTTACAAAATAATTACTTTTTGCATATTTTTTAGTGTTGTCCAAAAGTTTATGTAGTTTTGAATAATCGAAATTATAATTTTCATACAACTATATCTGAGGTCTGTCCAGAAAAAGTCCAGCCATTGTTAATATAAGAACAGTTTGCAAGATGTAACCTGGCCCCCAAGGAGAGTGGACTGGAATGCGCATGTGTAAACAATGACTGCATCACTGTACTAGTCAGTGGGGTGGTAGATGACGTTGAGTGAGCATGTGTACTGTGTGGTTATCTCATTCAAAATGACAGAGTGAGTAGAGCAACAAATCTGCATCAAATTTTGCATTAACCTTGAACATTCTAATGTAGAAACTATTCGGATGATTCAGAAGGCTGCAGCTATGGGCAACTGGTGATTGGCAGCTTCATCAAGACAATGTGCCTGCTCATGCATCATGTCTCATGCGGAGTTTTTTTGGTGAAACATCAAATCACCCATGTGACTCAGACCCCTGCAGCCCAGATTTGGTACTCTGTGACTTCTGGCTGTTCCCCAAACTAAAATCACCTTTGAAAGAGAAGAGATTTCAGACTGTCGATGAGATTGAGGAAAATACTAGGTGGCAATTGGGAGAACTGTGAGGTCCCAATGTGCCTACTTTGAAGGGGACTGAGGTGTCATTGTCCTATGTACAATGTTTCTTGTCTCTTCTTCAATAAATGTCTCTATTTTTCATATTACATGTCTGAATACCTTCTGACAGACCTTGTATTTTGCTTATATCCCTTAACATACTCTAAATATTTCTCATCTTTTTAGTGGTAATAATTGTGAATCCTGAGGGGAAAAAGGACACCTACTAAGAAGGGCTGTTGGTGGTAACTGGGCTCAAGTTTAAAAAAACAGAGACTAGCAGCCATTTCTATGCAGGGGCCTCTTATGCAAACTGCACTTCATGGAGAAGCCTGCACTGAACTGCCTGCCTACCCCGTATTTCTGCCATCAGAGCCAGCCATATAAAGGAGTTCCTAGAATGCTATTGCAACTGATCGGATTGAGGTTTCTCCATCCAATCAGTGCAGTGAAGCTCCAAACAAGTAGAGCCATTCTGACCGATCAGGATAGTGCCTTTGGACCTATCAAACTGTGAGGATTATGAGTCTTTATTTGCATGAGGATGGACCAGTCAGAGGCCAGGGGTGGGGAATTCTGTTTATGTATGACAGCTCCTATCTGGCTCAGAGAGCATACTTTTCCTTTTCACTGAAGACTGGGGACTGGCTAAGCTGAAACACCAACAGAATAGGGATTTTTGTTGATGGTGCATTGGCACCAATGATCTTCAGTTGACATTATCATTTTTAAGTGGGACATAATATTTCCCTTAGATAGCCAGTACATAGGTTCAACATAAGTACCCCAAAATTGAAGCTAAGGTTACTACCACTGACAAGAACACAGAAACTAGAATATGAAGGGTGACAGCAGCCATCTATATAACTGCAATAACAATCAAGAGCACTGTCTGTTTTGTTACTAGTGTACAGGTCAAGTTCTATACTCTCAAGGTATAGACACCAGTGTAGTACCTCAACTGAAGCCTAACCTAAGCTGATCTCTCACATCAAATTCAATAAGATGATGTAAAAATTTACATCAGTGGTCTTCAAACTGAGATGTGCATCCCCAAGGGGATTTTGGAGGAATACATGCACACTTAGTTTTAAGGCCACCAGTTTCTGAAACTTCAACTTGCATTGGTATGTAATGTTTCCTAAAACTAATTTGCTGGTGAAGGAATGCAGTTAAAGTGTCTCCCTGTTTCATTTTCCAACTCTTTCACAATAGCCATATATTTACCAAATTGCAAAAACAAAAGGCATAACTTTCCTTCATTGAGAATCTTTAAATGGTGCATTGATCCAGGGTTTAAAAATCTCAGGCGGAGAACCAAGATGGCGGCATAGGTAGACACACTGCGCCTCCTCGCACAACCAGAACTGACAGAAAATCGAACGGCAAGGAAGTCCGACACCAAGGAAATAAAAAATAAACGTTCATCCAGACCGGTAGGAGGGGTGGAGACGGGAACCGGGGCGGAGAGGACTCGAGTTGCTGTGGCGGGACCGAGACTGGCGGAGTGTGGGACAAACGGGGCAGGCAGTCTGACCACTGGCAGACCCTGCGGCCCCACATTCCTGCAGATAAACCGAGAGGGCGGGACTCAGAGTGGCGGAGAACGGGGCAGACAGAGCAGTGGGTAGCACCCCGCGGCCCCACATTCACGCACAGATAAACTGGACAAACAGCGGGGAACAAAGCAGACCGCGCAACCCAGGGCTCCAGCGTGGGGAAATAAAGCCTCAAACCTCTGATTGAAAATGCCCGTGGGGGTTGGGGCGGCAGCAGGAGAGACTCCCAGCCTCACAGGAGAGGTCGTTGGAGAGACCCACAGGGGCCTGGGGCGTGCACAAGCCCAGCCACTCGGGAACCAGCACCAGAGGGGCCCAGTTTGATTGTGGGTAAAAAAAATGGCCCAAATGACAGAACACTTCAAAGCTCCAGAAAAATACAACTAAGCGAGGAAGAGATAGCCAACCTATCGGATGCACAGTTCAAAACACTGGTTATCAAGATGCTCACAGAATTGGTTGAATCTGTTTGAAAACCAGGTGAAAAAATGAAGCCTATGCTAAGAGAAACAAAGGAAAATGTACAGGGAACCAATAGTGAGGCGAAGGAAACTGGGACTCAAATCAACGGTGTGGACCAGAAGGAAGAAAGAAACATCCAACCAGAAAAGAATGAAGAAACAAGAATTCAAAAAAATGAGGAGAGGCTTAGGAACCTCCAGGACATCTTGAAATGTTCCAACATCCGAATTATAGGGGTGCCAGAAGGAGAAGAGGAAGAACAAAAACTGGAAAACTTATTTGAACAAATAATGAAGGAGAACTCCCCTAATCTGGCAAAGGAAATAGACTTCCAGGAAGTCCAGGAAGCTCAGAGAGTCCCAAAGAAGCTGGACCCAAGGAGGAACACACCAAGGCACATCATAAGTACATTACCTAAGATGAAACAGAAGGAGAGAATCTTAGAAGCAGCAAGAGAAAAGGACACAGTTACCTACAAAGGACTTCCCATAAGACTGTCAGCTGATCAAAGAGACCTTACAGGCAAGAAGGGGCTGGCAAGAAGTATTCCAAGTCATGAAAGGCAAGGACCTACATCCAAGATTGCTCTATCCAGCAAAGCTATCATTTAGAATGGAAGGGAAGATAAAGTGCTTCTCAGATAAGGTCAAGTTAAAGAAGTTCATCATCACCAAGCCCTTATTATATGAAATGTTAAAGGGACTTACCTAAGAAAAAGATCAAAAATAGGAACAGTAAGAATGACAGCAAACTCACAGTTATTAACGACCACACCTAAAACAAAAACAAGAGCAAACTAGGCAAACAACTAGAACAGGAACAGAACCATAGAGAGGGAGGGGGAGGGGGGGAAGGTACAGAGAATAAGTAGCATAGATGATAGGTGGAAAATAGACAGGGGGAGGGTAAGAATAGTGTAGGAAATGTAGAAGCCAAAGAACTTATAAGTATGACCCATGGACATGAACTATAGGAGGGGAATGTGGGAGGGAGGGGGTGGGCAGGATGGAGTGGAGTGAGGGGGGGGGAATGGGACAACTGTAATAGCATAATCAATAAATATATTTTTAAAAAAGATTTAAAAAAAAACCCAAAGGCAAAAAAAAAAATCTCAGGCAATTCATGTCATTCTTTCTCATTTTAAAATATGGGCTATATTGAGAAAATGTATATTTCTAATGACTCGGTAACAAGTACTTTTACAAGTCAGATGATTTACACGTAATTGCTTTCAACAAAGTATGATCTTAAAATCTCTGAGTTTATAAATTGGAAGATGTTCAAAGAATTAAGTGACAGTGATATGACAAACTCCTTATAGCTCCATCTACTTATTTATGTAAAGACATTTTCTTAGAATTTATAAACATTAAAAATTGAGAAAGCATTAATGCTAAACTCTGTCTCATTCTTGTAAGAAGTAATATTTAACAATAAATTCATGCACTGATTGTAAAAACTTACATGTTTAATAACTACAAATATTTGTAATATATTTTATATTGTTTTGAATACTTTCTTATTAGTAATAAATATAATGGTATCTCCATGTAGAAGAAAATGTTTCAGCACTTACAGTCTTTCAGTCACAGGAAGTTTTAATTTCTTAACTTAAATGTATATATATTTTCATTACAGAGAAATATAGTTGATCACATTCAAACATAAAAATACAATAAATTAGGGTATACTACTGAGGGGTAGAGAAGTAGAATGGAGTTATAAGTATAAAGAAAAAAATAAATTATGTAAAATATACTGTAGGTAAGAAAGTTTAATCATATAGTTTTTAAGTGGATGGTAGTAGGCATAATTACTACCGTATTTAGATTTCATTGAATTCAATTAAAAGAGTGACTATTCTATTTTAAAATGTCAATATTTATAGTATGCAGGAAATTGCATCCTTCAATTCTACCTAAACTTTTGAAAAAATTTAGCTGTTAACCTGGAAATGTGTAAGAGGGTAAACAGTATTTGATGTATGTGAGCAAAAATGTTTGAAGACCATGGATTTACTCATCAACCCCTGTTGGAGGTTGTCTCCATTTCTAAAGATTTTGGCAATATTTGTTCTTCCAATCTTTTGTTTAATTTTTTGTTTCCTTAAATAGAAACTCAATGAAAATTCCTTTTTTCTTTTTTTTACTGAAAGACCTTATGTTGTTTTCTAAACACCTACCTCCTCCCCACCCTCTATTAACAGTAAGAAAAAGGTTTTGTTTGGCATGGCTGGTTTGGTTTGCACCAGTTTGGTAGCTAAGACTTTGGACTCTGGTTAAATCAGCAATTACTGTCTTCCGAAAAGCCTCAGAATACTTTTGGGGGTATAACAAGAAGAACCATGGACTCAAGTTTAAGGAGTCTTCAGATGGTCCAGGTGGGAACTAGAGGCCTGGAAAAAGGGAAAGGGAGCAGAGGGATCCTCTGAATGACCCACTCTAGTCAGTCCGGGGGGGGGGGGGGGGGGACAGGCAAAAAGAGGAACCATGGCAAGGAGCCAAGGCAGCCAGTCTACCCTTAAGGGGAAGCCTTGTGTCACTGAGTCCACAGATCTGGCTCATCTGCCTTGCCTGACACCTAGAACTTCACAACTGCCTGTTAGGGCAGAAAGGCCCCTAGAGAGGACTTGTAAGCCCAAAGGGGACACTACCCCATACCTAAAAAGGTGATGGGGAGGAAATAGACTAGCAGAGAGGTGGCATGCTTATTACTAGAAAAATGAACATTTTCAAGTCTGTAAGTTGTTTTCTTCTTTCTACATATTGATTTTAGATAAATTTCCAGGAGTTGGATTATGGAATGACTTTCTGTCTTCTCATAATATTGTCATATAGCTTTCCCACAAAGGCCAATTTGCTATACTAGCAGCAAGGGAGTATATTGAATTCACTGAACCTTGTCCTCACTAGATAGTTTTTAAATTCTTGCTCAGCTAGTGGTATGTGTAAAACGATACATCAAATTTTCCCAGATTTGCCTGGCCACTCTTGTGATTTTTTTGGTCCATATAATCTCCTATAAAGTTTTCCCTCTGGGGATTTTCAAATGTTTAGTTCTTACTAGGGTCTGTTTAAACCAGAAACCTCAATGAAACAGCTGGCATGGTTTTGGTAAACTTTGTAACTTGGTCTAATTTGGGGAGAGACCAGGATAAATGAAAAAAAAAAATACCTTCTGTTTTTAGTACTAACTGGACAACAGCTTTAAAAAGCATAAAAGGAAACTACTTTAATGAATATAAAAGTTACACAAAAAATAGCATAACAATGTATATGATTCCCACACTATTTAGAAGGCCTTTCTTATGTAAGGAATTTTTTATTAACACTGACAATTTGTTTAGCCAAGGTGAAGTATTTTAATTGTCATAAGTTTATTCATCGTATCAATAGTTATTGAATCCTATTTTACTATGTTAGATACTAAATTAATATGACCCCTGATTTCAAGAAGTTTATGGTCTGTGGGAGAAATGTAACTATAAACAGATGAGAGTCATATGTGTATATAAACAACCATGAGAGCCCAAAGTATGGAGCTTCTAACTCTCCTTGGATAAGTCTTGAAAGGAGATAATGGTTAAACTGGATCTTAAAGGATTAGAGGGAATGGGAGAAGGGAGGGAGTCCTATGGAGAAAGCAGGAGATGAGAGAACATAGGAGTTGGCCCCTTTTCTCTTCTCCACTTACCCCCCAGGCACATGGTGGTACCCTAGGTGACCTCCTAAAGATACAAAAATCCCCCACTACCCTCCCTCAAAGTGCATCATTATTCACCATTTCTCATTTCTGCAGCTTAACCAGAATTCACATCCTCTCAGTGCAGCTGCTCTCTTAGAGGTTTTAGAATGCATGTGGCTCAGTGTGAAAGTAATCTACTTAAAGCAAGAATATATCCTTGGGGTACTAGCATTTTAAAAAGGAAACTTGTGAGCTCAAATGAATGTTAAACTTGTAGAAGTATGCAAGGCAGAATTCTTTCAGCAGGGAAATTTCCAGATTCCCCTTGTGTATTTTGATCTAGCCTCTCTCTACTTCCCTGAATAATATAAGATAAGGCAGCAACTCAGTCACCAAATTCTGATAATTTTCTCTTGACTCAGTCACCCACTTTGGTATGGTGCTATAATTTTACTCATCACATTATCACAAGCTAGAAATCTTATGTCATAAAAGTATGTTTCTTTTCTTTGTTATCTCATTTCCTGAAGTTTTCAGGGTCCTAACTCTAACTCTCTCTGTAAGAGCAATGAATAAGAAAGATTTTGAAGAGTCTTAGGAATCAGCTTCTACCCACTGGTAGCCTCCCCCGTCACATCCCAGCCCGGTCCAGCCGATATTGTCCAGCATTTTCAGCATAGAAGCCCAAGATTCTTGGAAAGATGAGGATGTACTTGGTAACTCAGAGCAGGGAATCTGTTATGAGGAATTCTTTATAGGTTAAGAGAGTCTCCTAGCAGTGGCGCAGATGAAGGAGACAAGTCATCTCAGATGTGGGAACACTCTCAGCAGTACCCTCCTGTCAAAACATCCAGACCAGCTGGAAATGATCCCTATGTGTTGATGATGTTGGCTACAGCTTCAGTCTCAGTCCTTCTTC
Source organism: Desmodus rotundus (assembly GCF_022682495.2). Taxonomy (NCBI): domain Eukaryota; kingdom Metazoa; phylum Chordata; class Mammalia; order Chiroptera; family Phyllostomidae; genus Desmodus; species Desmodus rotundus. The sequence continues at coordinate 148,220,371 of NC_071387.1, forward strand.
TTGCCCTCACCTGTGTCCATGCCCCTGACTGACTGCCCATGTCTGTGCGGGTGTTCAACCAATCACCAGGGAATAACTCCAACCTCAGCAGTAACTCCTTGGCTTCAGTCCCAGTCAGGCTGATGAGTCCAGAAATTATCCAGCCTCAACATATATCTGTCTTATATAATTTTTATCAAACATTGCACAGTTCGAAGGCCACATCTCTCCCCAACTCCTTGCAACCACCTCTAGGCCATCACGAATAAGCCAGATCAGGGCAGTTTTCATTGAATCCCCACAAAATGAAAAATCCATCTCTACTTGCTACAGCAGCATGGGCCTCCACATACATGTTTCTTCAAAAATGGTCCATAAGATCTACCTAGGAAACTTGTTTAAAATGAAGATTTCTGGAACACACTCTCAGGAATTAAGATTTACTAGTTTTGATGTGACACATGAGTCTACATTTTTAATAAATCCTAGAGATGATTCCTATGCCCATTAGAACCTTGGTCTTAAAGGTCCTTGTCCTCGACTTTCTTAAGAGAAGATGACATCACAGGTGTGGATCCCTGCCATGTTTCCTCCAATTATTTCCTCCAGTTACATTAGTGTCTGCTCAGTTGGATGTGGGCAGACAACCCAAGACTGCTATAGAGCGGTTTAGCCTGAGGATGTGGCTTTATGACTGATGGACCACCCTACTAAGCTTGTGAGATTTGCTTATTGGGGGTTTACCAACCTGGTTGACAGCCTGATGAGTCACACCCCAAGTGAGCAATGGTGATACTGAGTTCTCTGACATGGCCCAGACTGATGTAGACAGAGCAGGCTCTTGTCAGTTACAAACATATGAGACCCCACCCAAAGTCTTAGGAGCCACACTTATTAGCAGGAGTCAGATCACTTCTAACCCAGTAGTCCATCTAGGTCCTCTACTGCTACCCCAGCCTAGATCTAGGGCACTCCTACCCCCTCTGCCAGCCCTGGGGACAGTGCCTCAGACATCACTCCAAAGCCCCTGTTGGCCAGGCCCTAAACATTCAAATGATCTTCTGGTGCCTTACTTTCTACAGAGCCCGGGAAATAAATTTTGCTTTCCCAACCCTCACTCCTTCTGTGTTTTCACATCCTGTCGCAGTTCCGGATTCTACTTTCAGGTTGCCCTCTCTCACACCCACCTGTTCATCCCTACACAGGAGCTGCCAGCCACCTCGTGGGGCCCTCAGCTTGAAGGCCCCCTTCTTCGTGCACAGGGATGAATCACCATCAACAATTCTATCTCTGACAAGGTGACCCCCTATTCCAGAGCTGCTTCAACACCTCCCAGGTGCTGAAGCTCTAGGAACATCATGCCATTCATCTTCCCAGTGAAATTCACTATGTCATACTGTGGAATTCTGTAAGGTGATTCAGCTCCATCTCATTTCCCATCCATCTGACTTCCTCAGCATCTAGTGACTATATCCACTGACTTTGTGCCTCGCACTCCTTCTTTAGGTCCTTTCTACATGACCCCTGTGTGTTTCACTGCTGACCCCTCTCTGAAAAGGCCAGTGCTGCAGCAAAGTAACTTTCCCTGACCCCAATCCTGCTGGTTTCTGGCTTCTTTTTCCTGCCACCAATGGGCAGTTACAATATGTCCTGTGTCTACTCTTTCCCTGAACTCAGCCATGATGGTGAGGACCCTGTCATGTCGACTCTTTCTTGCTGGAACCCTTCATGCCAGTTGTTGGCTGTCAATTGTGACTGAGGCCGCTTCATTTCTTGATAATAGTGGCTTCTGTCTGGCTGTTCTACTGGCATTATTCTCTGTTATCTAAGTTAGTCCTTTAAAACCTGTCCCATGCCAGTAGGTAGGTCCCATGCTAAGTCTCAGGCTCTCTTCCTGCCCCATAAGGCCAGAGTAGCCCACCATACTTACAATCCAATCCTGACTTAGGATTCCCCTTTGGAAGGGGATAAGGCCCATAGTGTCAGTTTTGTGAGGACAGTATTCTTGTGGAGAGCGCCCAAGGAACTGTTTGAAGACTTACATTGGAAGCAGATTTGTGGTGTAGGCATCAGGTTCTCCCCTTGAGAAGTATAGATCAATTCCTCAGAAGCACACTGGCAGATCTATCCGCAGAGCTGAGTACTGCTGTGCTTAGTACAACCCTATGTAAGCTCAGTACAATCTGTTTACCATGATTTATTTTATTTTGGCTATATCAGTTTACTATTTTATTTATTTGTTATTTTACCTAAGTGTTTTCCATGCCTTTTGGGTAGGCTTCAATTCAATAGTTTAGGGCACCCAATCCAAGAACACCAAAAAAATCCCTCATCTTCTAGGTCTCTATTCATAGTAAGCTTCTGATTGATCATTTGTGGAGAACAGGCATATTTCATCCATCCATTAATTTACCAATTCATTCAGCCACTCATTTTTTCAACACATGTTTTTGCTGACTCTGTGCTACGCCCAGCGACATGGCCTGGGAATGCAGGGTGTGTGAGCAAGGTCAAGTTGAACGTGTCCCCCTGGAGGAGCTGAAGCACTTCATTGGGGCTGGGCAATGGGGTGGGATGGGGGCTTTCCAGAGGCAGTGATGATTATGCAGAAGTCTGAATAGATGAAGAGGTGATATGAAGAAATTTCCATGCAGAGGGAAAGACTCAGAGGCAAGAGAGTGCCTGGCAGTAAAAGAATTGAAAGAAATTTCATATGGCTGAGCAACAACCTGCAACAGGAAATGGTAAGAAATAAAGGCCAAGTTTTGAAGGAGTCAGGTCATGGAGCATCTTAGGAAGCCAGGTAAAATAATTTGAACTTGATGTTATACAACCTTGCTCAGGAGGAATTCAAACCTGAGCAAATAGGGCAGGGCTAGGTGTAGCTTCTGCTACCCTAAAGGGTGCAAGTAAAAATCAACTTCTGCTTTTACTGAGCAAGCTGGAGATGATGCTGGAAACCAGCTCAGTCACTGGCTCTATAGCCAAGCAGATTTCCTGAGGATAATACTTAGATCTCCAGGTTTGCCTTCTGGTTCAATGACTAAAAAAAGCAATGTTTCCACGTTCCATTTCCCTCTCAAACAACAACAGCAAAACAAACCAACAGCACACACCAAAACTCTAATGCAGTGTCTATTCAGTGGGTTCCAGCACTAGAATCTCATAGTTTCCCTGCCCAGAAGAGCCCTAACTTTTAAAGTTATGCCTCAACTGCCCTCAGAATAAACAATAATATCCAGGGTGGGTTTTTTTTTTTTTAAACTAAAACCATCAATCTGGGTCCCTTAGCTATAATAATATAACTCATCTCTGAGTCTGAGTCTGTTTCTATGTCAGGTACTTAACCAGACTTTGGGCAGGAAGACTTAGCCTCTGTCCTACTTCCCAGACCAAACTAGACACAAGGAGGCACGCCCATATGTCCTTACTCATCAGAACAGCAGGAGCCCCCAACCTTGAGAAAGGGATGTGTGAGCTGAGACCTGAAGAAGGTGGGGAAGTTGTAGCTAGACATAAGGGAGGGAGATGACGTCCCAGGCATGTGGAATATCTTACGTAAAGCCCTGAAGGAAAAGAGGGGCATGGCAATTCAAGGGTAGCATCTGAGGGTTCCAGTGCTGATCATGGTTTCCTAATTAGTACCTGCTGTGGCTGCCAATACCAGTGAGCATTTATTTAGTGTTTCTGTGTTTGCATAAAAGCTTGAGGATTGTTACTGTATTGGTTTTTCCTAAAAATACTGTTAAGTACTATTACACAGATGGGGAAACCAAGGGGTCACAAGGTTAAGTAACTTGAGTAAAATCACATGGTCATTTAGTGACAGGCAGAATGGTATCTAGACAATTTGACTCTAGAACTTGTCATTAACCATTGTGTACACTGCCTCCCCAGTACATTTCTTCAGTAATGGGTGTTTGCTTTCCACGCTGCCACAATCCCTAAGTCCCCAGGTACTGGAGTTGAGCTTCTGCTTACAGTTGTCTCCTTGAAGGGTTCCCACCCATCTTAGACCTGCCCCATAGCCTTCAGCTGGAAGAACTGCCCCTCTATCACTGGGGAAATACCAGTGAGAAAAGGGCCTCCACCTTGGTCCTGCTCATAGTTTATATCCTCAGCTATTTCCCTTAATTGTTTCCCACCCGTCTTCTCACCAATCCTGACTCCTAGACCCCTGCTCCCTGAATTCACTGCTTATTTGTAGCCTTTAGATCTGCCACGTGTCCATGTTCCCCTGCAAAAACCATGGATGGCTCATATTGATTTTGGTTTATACTTAGCTGTTTCTGGCTTCTTTGAGTAAACACCTCATCTAGGAAGCTTTACTTTCTGAACCTTGCCCCCTATGATAGGCCTCCATGAGGATGTCCATGCTAGTGGGGGCCTAGATGCCAGGCCTTGGTCTGTGGTCAGGATAAATCTGGAATATTTTTGTGCCCCGTTCATTTCACCCACAGGGTGAAAAGGGCCTGAGGGTAGTGTTACTAGCCCCAGGGGCCAGATGGCAAAGGTTATGGTAGAGGTATGTACTTAACCTATTTTGTGCTTTGGTACCCATTCACCAAATCTTTATTGAGCATCTACTTGTAATAACATAGTGCTAGGCGTTAGAGATTTAGTCTCTGCTCACACGGAGGGTAAAGAACATTCATTGGTTGCCCACCCAATAATTGTTCTTCCCTTTCTTGACCCCCTAACAGCATCCAGACCTCACTGTTAAGAATTCTCCTTCTCTCATTTTGTATTAGCCTTGCAATTCCAGTGGAGTGGACACCATCCCAGACTTCCAAAGGTGGGGAAATAGTGATGGCCCAGTTGGTCTATGACAATAGGAGTGGTTGCAAGACACAGTCCTTCTGGTGTGATGTGGTGTGCAGGTGCAAAGTCTGGAAATGCTGGCACCATTTTGCCATGATGAAGAAAGCCAGAGGAGAATGGATCTTACACAAAATCATAAACCCAAACAAGAGATCACAGAGCCTAATCAAATACTCCTGAAGTTCACTCTCCTTCTGGAATTTTCAGTTACATAATTCAACAAATCTTTAAGTTTACAAAAATTTGAGTTGAATTTTCTATTACATGAAAACTTAAAATCTAGCTGATGCATGGAGCTTAGATCTCAAGATGCAGAAGCGATTTTCCTCTCTTTGGATAGCAGTACTCATTTTCTTTTGCGAGACACTTCTGCCAGTTCCCTAGTTTTCTAGCAAATTACGGAAGAGGGCTGAAGGACAGAAAAGTTAGTTGTTATCCAATATCCGTTCACTTTCTTCTTTAGTAACACAACTCCCAGTATAAGAGGGGCAGAACTTCTCTTGCAGTTATGTGTGACCATGTGATTAAGATTTGGCCAATGGTTTCAGGAGGAGATTTGGAGGGGCAGCTTTCTCCCAGACAAAAGTTCTGGCAGAGGCCATTGTTCATTTGCTGAGTCTATCCCCTACAGAGCTGGCAAGCAGGCATCATATCTGAGTTCCTATCAACCTGGCCAACATGGTTCGCCCCACCCTAGTGATTGCCTTAGACCCTGTCCTGAACAACTGTCAGGCCCATCCAAGCCTCATCCAGTGGCTTTTCTATACAAATGACCTCTTTCGGCACATGTTTCTAACTTTCCTAAAATCTTTCAAACAAGCAGCATGTAGCCTTTGCATACCCTGCACTTCTTGCTAAGTGGCCCCAGCCTGACACTAGCAGCAGTGAGCCTCAGTTAGCAGCATGGCCTCTCCTGAGCACCTCCAAGTCCAGCACAAGTAGCAGGTGTCTTCCGATTTCTTTGTAGCTCATGCCAGGTCACCCCTGTCAGGAGACAGGCTATGGATAACTTTGTACCTCCTAGTTGGCCCCTGAGCCAGTACAATGGGTGGACACCTTTAGACCATGGAACATTACAACACAATCACCTCCACAAATGACACACTCAACAGGCAGACTCAGCTGGCACCAAAGCCCCACTGAAACAAGTTTTGCTCTGAGGGGTGGGCCCCTGCACTGCAGTTCCTTCCCTGTAGTCATAGTTGGTCCTCGCAGCTGATAGATCTGTCAGTCAGTCCCTCCCAGTGATGTGCAACAGCAATTGAGGCTCAGCTACGACAGGACAGTGCAAACAGCCCACAGAGGGGCACACCTGGAGAGCCCAGCTTGGGTCACTGGGGAGGCTGCACCCTGGGCCCTACAGAAGGCCATTCTACAAGTCTGGGATATGAGCTGCTTTGCCTAATACACAGAAACAAACACAGGGAAGAGGCTGAGATGAGGAGACAAAAAAATAGGTCCCAAATGAAAGAACAGGAGAAATCCCAGGAAAAAAGAACTAAATGAAATGTAAGCAAGCAAACTACCAAATACAGAGTTCAAAACAATGGTTATAAAGATGCTCAAGGAACTCAGTGAGAACTTCAACAGCATTAGAAAAGGACATGGAAACCATGTAACCAGGAACCAGTAAGAAATGAAGACTGCACTGACTGAAATGAATAAGTTAGAGGGAAACAACAGTACAGTAGATGAAGGGGAGAATCAAATTAGCTATTACGAGGAAGCAGAAAATAACCAATCAGAACAGCAAAACAAAACAAAAAAGTCCAAAAAAATGAAGATGGGGTAAGCAGTCTCTGGGACAACTTCAAGCATATCAACATTTGTATTTGGGGGTGCTGGAAGGAGAAGAGAGAGAGCAAAAACTGAAAAACCTATTTGAAAAAATAATAAAAGAAAACTTCCTTAACTTGGTGAAGGAAATAGATATGCAAGTCCAGGAAGCACAGAGACCCAAACAAGATGAACCCAAAGAGGCCCACTTCAAAACACATCATAAATGCCAAAGTTTAAAGACAAAGGAAGAACATTAAAATTAGTAAGAAAAAAGCTGTTAGTTACCAACAAGGAAGCTCCCATAAGACTGTCAGCAGATTTCTCAACAGAAATTTTGCAGGCTAGAAGGAATTGACAAGAAATATTCAAAGTAATGAAAAGCAAGGACCTACAACCAAGATTACTCTACCCAGCAATGATATCATTTAGAATCAAAGGACAAATAAAGAGCTTCCCAGACAAGAAAAAGCAAAAGGACTTCATCACCACTAAACTAGTATTTTAAGAAATGTTAGAGGGTCTTCTTTAAGAAAAAGAAGAAAAAGAGATAAAAATATGAATAATAAAATGGCAATACATATATATCTATCAACAATTACTTTAAATGCAAATGGATTAAATGCTCCAATCAAAAGACTATAGTAAATGGATGACAAAACAAGACCTTACATAGGCTGTCTACAAGACATTCACTTTAGATCTAAAGACACATGAAGGCAAAGTATAGGGGTGGAAAAACATATTTCATGAAAATGGAAACAAAACAGAGAAAAGCTGGGGTAGCAATACTTACATCAGACAAAACAGACTTTAAAACAAAGACTATAACAAGAGACAAAGAAGGACCCAGCAATTCCACTTCTGGGTATTTATCCAAAGAAACCCAAAATACTAAATTAAAAAGACATATACAACCATGTGTTTATTGCAGCATTATTTACAACAACCAAGATATGAATGTAATGTAAATGTCCATCAATAGATGAATGGATAACAAAGAAGCAGTGCATATATACAACAAAATAAGTTTCAGCCATAAAAAAAGAATATCTTGCCATCTGCAACAACATGGATGGACCTAGAGGGTATTATGCTCAGTGAAATAAGTCAGACAATGAAAGACAAATGCCAGATGATTTCACTTTATTGTGGAATCTAAAAAACAAAATAAACAAACAAGCAAAATAGAAACAGACTCATAGATACAGAGAACATTTTGATAATTGCCAGATACGAGAGGGGTTGGGGGAATGAGTGAATAAAGTGAAGGAATAAAGTAGAAATTGGTAGTTACTAAATTGTCATGGGGATGTAAAGTGCAGCATAGGAAATAGAGTAGCCAGAGAACATATATGCACAACCCATGGATATGGACAAGGAAGGGAATGGGGATTGCCTGAGGGAGTTGGGGAGGGGCAACTTGGTGGAAGGGGCAAGGGGGAAAAATTGGGACAACTGTAATAGCATAGATAATAAAATATAGTTTAAAATATAAAATCATTAAAAATAAAATTTAAAAAAGAATAGTTTGGGGAACATAAAGTACAATGTAGGGAATATGGTCGATAATATAGTAATAACTATATTTGGTGCCATATTAGATGGGTAGTAGATTTATTGGGGTGATTGCTTTGTAAGTTATATAAATGTCTAATCACATGTTGTACACCTGAAACTAATATAATATTGTACATCAACTGCAATTTAAAAATTAAAAAAATTACAAACCAGGGTTTGGCCAATGGTATATAAACAGAGTGTTGTGTTCAACTTCAGGACAACGTTTTTAAGGACAGACAATGTGTCCTTCTTCCTCTCAAGTCTGGGTGAAATACAGTCCGATGGCTGAGGCTGGAGCAGCTATATTGCACCATAAAGTTGAAGTGGACTGAGGAAAATGTAGAGTTTGGGTCCCAGGCACTGAAGAGAAACACGCAAGCCAGAGAGTACTTAATTCTGGATTTCTTTTACCTGAGAGAGAAATAAACTTCCTTTTATACCACACTGTGATTTTGGAAATCAATTTGGGGACTTCCTGTGATAAAAAAGAATCTTTTCCCAGGGGTCTGCAGCTGGGAGAATAGGAGCCGAAGCTGCTGGCTGCCACCACACGAGGCAAGCTACCAGAAACTGAAATGAACATGCGTGAAGGAGACATGGACAGGCACCAAGGCTGTCCGGATGGCACGGTCTGAGCCCTTGGGTCCTGCCATTTCCACTGTGTGGCTTACCTTCAGAGTTGTTGGATGCTGCTACCTGGAGTTAGACAACACACTACTTCTGTCCCAGGTGCTCATTATGTGAGCCAGTACATCCCTCCTCCTACTTCTTTTGGTTTTTGCTTCAGCCAATTTGAGCAGGGTTTCATTCATTTGCTATCAGAAGGTTTCTGAAAAATAATAACAAATAAACAATATATACAAACTGAGATGAGCCCTAGGAAGGAAAAATACAGGGTGTTTTTGAGAGAGTATGACAGGGGGCCTGATCCACTCTTAGGATCAGGGGAGGCTGCTCTGAGGAAATGACAGTTGATAAGAAAGCTGGAGGAGAAGGAGTTAACTAGTGCAAGCGAATGGAGCAGGGAGAAGGAGTGGTCCAGGTGGAAATAAATACCATTTACTAAGAGCCCAGTGTGACGTGAAAAAAGAACTCCATGCACTTGCAAAAGTAAAAGAAAGCCAAAACATGCATCATGTGGTAGGTGAGAGTATCTGGACTGGACAGGCTGCAGAGGGAGGCAGAGCCACAGCGAGCACCCACACAACTCTGCTCTCATGAAGGATCCAGACTCATGATGGATGCAAAGTAGGTTTCACCCGGCAGAGAAATATCTTGGTGGTGAATGAAGTACTGGTGCTGCCAGGGGACAGAATAGTTTAAAGACTGTCCCATTAACCCTCCCAGACTGAGGCCTTCATCTTCTAACAATTGTTCTTGCCTCCTCCAACTGATTTTCCACTCAACTACCCAGAGAGAAAAGCATACATATCATGCTACCCTTCTCAATTGAGCCAGTGGCTTCTCACTGCTCTTAGGAAGAAGTCTACAGATTTGAATATGGTTTAAAGGCCTTCCAGGATCTGGCCCATACCTGCTCTACATCCTCATTCTTACCATTCTCCTCCATGCCTTCTCACCTGCCATCAGGGTATTGCGGTTCTGTCTCTGTGTCCTACTCCTGCTCATTACTTGGCTTCAGGCTTCACATATCATCCTGTTCCAGCTAATGCTTACTTAACCACGCTGCCTCAGGCCTTCACTTAAATATCCTTCACAAGTTCTCAAACCCTGAAGACTAACTTGTGTTATTATGTATTCCCATAGGTCCTTGTTCCTTACCGTTGTCCAGCCTTGGTTACTGTGTGCTGATCTGTGAGCCCTTTCTGTTCCCTAGTGACAAGCAGTAGTGCCAGGAACATAGGAAACATATAGTAATTATCTGCTCAATATTCTGTGTGCTCTGGGAAGTGGGATAGGGGTGGAGGTGGAGAAGAAGTTAAAGGAAGAAAGAAGTCCTACAACAGTTTTCTATGAGGGGGGACCTAAAAAACCCCAGAATTTATTTGTAAAAAAAAATGGTGGATTTATGCTTACGTGTTTAAACTTTAGTCACCTTCAAAGTACTCTCCATTTGATGCAATACACCTATCAAGACACTTTTCTCACTGTTCAATAGTTTTTGAACTCGTTGATTTTGATGCCTTTTCGTACTTCTGCCATTTTTTGTTTCACCTCTTTCACATTGGCAAAACATTTCCCTTTGAGGACTTTTTCATCCAGGGAAACAAAAAGAAATGTTGCTCAGGGCGAGATTGGGTGAATAGGGAGGGTGGGGCATGGGCATCACGCTGTTTTTGGTGAAGAACTGCTGAACACTCAGTGTGGTGTGGGCAGGTACGCTCGTAAATCACTCACCATGAAATGAGCAAACGCATTGAGTCTTCCAAAAAATTCACTGAGGCTAAACGCAGCCTCTCACAACAACGCCAACTGGTACAAAGATACAGATGGGCTCCTAGAACACTCACCTAGTGGGGGAAGCCTGTACTACCAGGGGTCCACCCTCCAGAAGATAATATCAGTGTTTTGGGGTCCCCCTCAGTATGTGTTGTCATGGAGTGCAGTTTCCCATCATCAAAAGGAATTTGCATGAATGAAGAATTTTGAGAATGGATTCTTCTGAAGAGAAGGACATACATCATTTTTAGGTCTTCTAATGCTAAAACTCTGCACTCTCCTTGCCTGCAGGCCTTAATTGTGTCTCTGCCCCATTTTTATAATCGTCTTACAGCTGCTAAACTTAGGCAATTAGCACATCATGCCAGACGATAAGAGCACAGACTTTAGTGGCAGACAATTCAGTTCAACACACATGTGTTGCCTGCATTAGATTCAAAATAAGACAGAGTCCCTCTCCTGACTATCTTACTGTCTGATGTGGGCAAAAGACACATATGCAGTTCATTTCAATTTAAGGGGCAAGCTATGAGAAAAGTGTGCAGAGTGCTTCAGAGGCAACCACCACTTGTAATAGTGTCCTTGGGCAAACAGCAACCTCGCTCAGAGTCCCAGTTTCCCCAAATGTAAAATGGGTCTACAGTTCCTACTGCCAAAGGATTACTCTGAGAAATAAATGAGGAAATATTTATAAAACACAGAGCACAGTGTTCTACACGCAGGAGGCACTCCTGGCTATAAATTGTATCCCTTACCTATGTACTAAAGCTGGAACCTTCTTGTTCTATCTGTGCTGGCAAAGTGTGTATGATTCTCCTACCACAAATGGAATTTTCACATAACCCTATGCGCTGTAGTAATTTTAACAATAACATACTATAATACTTGTCCCAGTTCACAGTAGAGTCTGGACAAGAACTGATGACTGTATTAGCACAAATCTATGACTGCTACTCAAACACCATCTCAGCGAAGATCCTACGCTGACAGTGAGTCTGAACCCTTGTTTAAATATGTGAAGGACGAAATGTCCACATTATCACTGTAACTACTTTCCCCATCCACTTCTCACCTCTCCCACTAGTCCATTTTTTACTCTAGTGCCAACATTAATCCTATTCCCTCTACTTAGAAACCTCAAAAATTCCCTTTAAATCAAAATTAAACTTACAATTATGTTCTAGGCTTCCCCTTTAAATTTTAACGTGGTTCTTAGCTCACCCTGTCTGCTACAAACCATTAAATTAAGAATGTTCTTGGCTTCCCCTTCTAAGTGGTTCTTAACTCTCCCCTGTCTGCTATAAGTCATTAAACTAAGGATCAGTCTTTTGCCCATGTCATCCATCTCATGGCTTTGTCCAAGTGTCCCACTCAGGACAGCCTTGCATGGACGTGGTCTCCAAGGTTGTATGATTGAAATGCCACTTCCAAAATTCCACCACAAGAGTCGTTCATACACTGGTCACTGTGCTCTAGATTAGGTTTTGGGGGCTACCCACATGCAAATTAGATTTGGTTAGCTTTTTCTTTTAAATTGTATTTTATTGACTATGCTGTTACAGTTGTCTCAATTTTTTCCCTTGCCCCCCTGCACCCAGCACCCCACATTCCCTCACCATTCCCATACTGTTGTTCATGTCCATGGGTCATGTGTATAAGTTCTTCAGCTATTTCCTATAATGTACTTTACATCACCATGGCTATTCTGTAACTACCTATTTGTGCTTCTTAGTCCCCTCACCTCTTAACCCATTTCTGCACACCCGCCTCCCATCTGGCAACCATCAAAACCCTCTCCGTATCCATGATTCTGTCTCTGTTCTTCTTGTTTGTTTAGTTTGTTTTTTAGATTCAATTGTTGATAGATATGTATTTATTGCCCTTTTATTGTTCATAGTTTTGATCTTTTTTTTCTTAAATAAGTCCCTTTAACATTTCATATAATAATGATTTGGTGGTGATGAACTCCTTTAATTTTTTCCTTGTCTGAGAAGCTCTTTATCTGCTCTTCAATTCTAAATGATTCTAAATGATTTGATTCTTGGCTTCATCTACTCTACTGTTGTTTCCCTGTAAATTGTTCTTTATTTCAATTATTGTATCCTTCCTCTTTGACTGGATCTTTTTTATGCTGTTGAGGTCCTAAGTTCCTTGAGCATCCTTATAACCGGTGTTTTGAACTCTATTTCTGTAGATCACTGATCTCCATTTTGTTTAGTTCTTTTCCTGGAGTTTTGATCTGTTCTTTCATTTAGACCATGTGTCTTTGTCTCCTCACTTTGGCAGCCTCCCTATGTTTGTTTCTGTGTATTAGGTAGAGTTGCTATGACTTCCTTTTTTAGTGTGGCCTACTGAAGTAGATGTCCTATAGGGTCCAGTGGCATAGCCTCCCCTATTACCTAAGCTGGGTACTTGAGGTGCACCCTTTGTGTGGGCTGAGTACACTCTCCTCTTGTAGTTGAGCCTTGATTGTTGTTGGCAGGTCAATGGGAGGGATTTACTGAGGCCAATCAGCTGCAAGAACTGGCTGTGACCACTGAACACTAACCTCTACCCTCTGTGGCGGATCAGCTGTGCAGGGGTAGGGTGGTGGTACTCTGACATGGTTTATAGCTGCCCACTGTGTGCGCAGGCTCAGGGGTTTCCTGGGTGGTGCAGTCCAAAATCAGTCCCCACCTGTGTTGTGCCCAGGGCACCCTGCCTGAGCTCTAAAGTAATCTGAAACGGCTGCTACTTGTGCTGGGCTTAGAGATTCGTAGGCAAAGCCAAGCTGTGAACCTAGGCTGACTGTTGTTAGTGCCAGGCCTGGATTACTTAGCAAGAGGTATGGGGGTTAGGGGCTCACTGAGGCTGGCTCTGGCTCGTTTGATAGGATTTAGGGAGCTGTGAAGCATGAGCCAAGACCAGCCCCATTCACACACAAATGTCATGGTTAACAGTTTAGGTGGGCCCATAAGTTGGGTGGGATGGAGTCTTGGGGATCCCCAGAGCAGGGCAAACAGTATTGGCTAGGTTGATGGAATCTTAGATATGTCACCCACCTGCTGGCTGTGTGGCTCTGTGTGGGGAGGGCTCAGCAAAGGGACATGGCCTCTTCTAGCCTTTCTGTCTGAGAGAAAGCTGCCAGACTTTCAGTCTCTCCCTCTATGCTTCTGGTGCCTTTCAAGCTGCTACCCTGGTGCTGGAGCTCAGAGGGAGCAAGCTTGAGTAAGTCTGTGTGTTGGTTCTCTAAGAGGACCTCCAGAAGTTTGAACTCCAGAAGTTTCCTCCTCTGACTGAACCCCCACTGTTTTTTTCAGCCAGAAATTATGGGGACTTATCTTCCTGGGATTGGAACCCTGGGCTGGGGGGCCTGGTGTGGAGCTGGGACTCCTCACTCCCAAGATATCCCTCCCAAATTTTTACCCACCACACATGGATGTGGGACCAGCCCATTCCATGTCTCTGCCCCTCCTACCAACCTGGATGGGTGTGGTCTACTGAATTCTGTAGTTGTCAGACTTCCATTCAACTCAATTTCTGATGGCTCTCAGTGATGGTTGTTCTATATGTTAGTTGTAACTTTGATGTGGTTGTGCAAGGAGGCAAGCCGTGTTGACCTATCCCGTCATCTTGACTGGTAGTCTGGTTGGCTTTTTCTTGTTGATGAGATTTGACTATTCTAGAGAAACCTTGGCTTAAAGAAATGCTAGTGGACTTTGTTTAAAGCATTTTGTGAACTTTTTCTCAGTTCTTTAATTTCCTCATACTCCATTATTGAGACAATCGCCTATCAGATGACCATTCCCAGTGGGTGCTCCTTTCTTTTAGAAGTCATCTTGTAAGCATGAGCTCACTCCTGGGGGTATGACCCATGGTTTGGTATATGTGGTTAATATCACTGTGCTTAAAAATTGGGATACCATTTTATCAGCTTTATAGACATTGGGGTTGTGCTTATCATTAGAGTATGTGTTCGCATAGATTCCTATGTATCAGCCATGAATTCCTCAAGATACCTGAAATGTGAGCTACACAAAAAATAAAATAATTGCTACAGTAGCATTATTCTAATAATGACCCTCACCCAGAGGGCAGAACCGAAAGCCAGGAGAGAGAAGCCAAGAGCCTATAAAGCAGCTGAGAGGGAAGGAGATATATTCTCAAGCCTTGAAACAGATCAGAGTTGGCCCAGCTGGATTTCAAAACTGCTTTGGACTGATAACTCCTTTGTACCTTCCATTACTCCCTCTTTGAACTCAAATGCCTGTGGCTTTTATCTTATGCCAGTCCCACTATTGTATGTTGGACGTATGGGGACAGATAACTTGTCTCTTTAGTTTCACAGATCCACAAATATAGAGGAATTGGGCCCAGAATTAATTATATCCAGAAGCCTCATCAATACCTGATATATATGATGAATTTTGGACTTTTGAGCTGATGATATTTAGATAGATTTTGGACTTTGATGCTATATAGGGATAAGTCCCTTGAGAAGCTTAGGAAGAAAGTACATGTATTTTGTCTCTGGAACAGACATGGATGATCGGTGTCAGAGGGTGGATGGAAATAGTCAGAAGTCTACCCCAATGTCCCTCAGCCCTGTATAATCACCTCCACTTTGAATGTGGGTGGGACCTGTGAACATGATGAGATATCATTCACATGATTATGTAACATCAAATGTCAAAAGGGAGATTATCCAGCTAGGCCTAATCTCATTATGTGAGCCCTTCAAAGGAGACAGTTTTCTCTGGCTGGTGGAAGCAGAGGAAGTCAGAGAGATTCAAAGCATGGAGGATTCAATGCAAGGAAATTCTGCCGCTGGCTATGAAGGATTCCATTGCTGCCCCGTTGTGAGATAGCTTGTGAAAAGAGAATGTCAGTGATCTTTCTTTCAGAGTGGAGAATGGTTCCCAGCTGATAGTCAGCAAGAAAACAAGGACCTCAGTTCTGCAATCACAAGGAACTGACTTCTGTCAGCAACCTGAATGAGGCTGGAAGCAGACTCTTCCTCAATCAAGCCTCCAGAGGATAATGCAGACAGCTGACACTGATTTCAGCCCTCTGTAGCATCAAGTAGTGAACGACTCTTGCTTTCCAGATTTCTGACAGATTGAACTGTGAGCTAATAAATGGGTGTGACTTTAAGTCACTAAGTTTGTGGCAATTTTATTATGCAGCAAGAGAAAATTAACACAATTCTTAAATATATATTGACGATCAGTGTAAGTTTACCTTGTATAATTGAAGTCAGTTATTATTCAAATCAATTGCTCATTCTCTTTTCAGTTATAATAATTCAACAGCTAACAATCACATAGTCCTACTTCCAAATTCAATCAAATCACACATTTCTATTTCCTTTCAATCCCTAACAAAATTCTAATTCATTATACTAATCACAGCAATGGAACTGTACTAAATCAAAATTCTATAAGTGGTAAGTTTCACAAAGGATTTGGATGATAACAGAACATGTCAGGCCAGGAATAGTTGATACAAGCAGAAGAGGGGTTGGCAGGCACTGCAAATTACATGGGTGTGGGAGGCAGGCTGGAGGTGAGGCCAAGAGATGTTTTAAGGATGGAGAACCCAGGCTAAGATATTGGAGAAAGTAGGGTCTGGTCTTGGAAGACTGGGATCCAAGTCTCAGGCTCTAAACAAGAGTCCAGGAAAGAGACTTCAGGACTAGCAGCAAGAGGAGATTTGAGACTAGGCTACCCTGAACTGATCTCAGCCTGTTGAGAGGTAAATTTAAAAAAAGGCACATATAATCTTTACCGCTAGGGGTCCAACAGATAGAAATGTACTCATAGAGTAAAGGTTTTTCAAGTGTGGCTTTTATATCAGCAATATCAGCATCAGCTGGGAACTCATTGGAAATGCAAATTCTCCAGCCCTATCTGAGACCTCAACAATCAGAAACTCTTGGAGGTAGGGCTCAGTAGTTGGTGTTTTAAAACACCCTCTGGATCATTTTGGTGTGCAATAAAGTTTGAGAACCACAATAATAGTGTCTTCACCCTTACCTTCCACTGACAAGGATCTTGAGAACTGCAGAACCAAGCCATTAGCCTAGTTTCCTCTTTCCTCAGTATCCTGCTTCCCCTCTTTTCACACTAGAGCCTTTCTGGCAGCACATGTGGAGGGGACGTTACAGTCAAAAGGCTGTCCATTTTGCTTTTCACTTTGGGACCATCATAAAGTAGATTATTGTCGAGCTACCTGTATGCGTATTAATTCAAGACAGGTTTATAATAGATTACAAATACAAGGTACAGGAAAAGTAGGTTTACAGTTGTGAGCATGTGAAACAGGGTTTATTCTTGTATTATTATTTATTGTATTATTTCCCATATGAACAACTGTACACCTACTTTTGCCCCACCCTGTATTACCACAGGAATAAGTCTATGTGGAATACGACTCAGAAGAGCAGGGGCAAAACGAACAGCAGCTTACAATAGCCAGGCATGAAAGAAAAACAAAAAAGCAGTGACAAAGCTTGAAGGTGATCCTTACTCTTGATATTCCTCGCAGGAAAAACAAAAAGATTTTAGAATATGGGTGTTTACGAGAGAGGACCCCAGAAAACCTGGAATTATATTCTGGAGGGCAGGCCCCTTGGAGTACAGGCTTCCCCCACTAGGTGAGTGTTCTAGGAACCCGTCTATTATCAGTGCACCAGGTGGTGTTGTGAAAGGTCACGTTCAGCTTCAGTGAAGTCTTTTTTGAAGACTCTTTCAACATGTTTGCCCATTTCATGATGGGTGATTTATTACCGCACCTGCCCACTCTGCTGAGTGTTCAGCAGTTTTTGACCAAAAACAGCATGTCCCCCTCCCCCCATTCTCCTTATTCACCTGATCTGGCCCCTAGCAATTTTTTTTGTTTACCTGGATGAAAAAAGTCCTCAAAGGGAAATGTTTTGCTGATGTAGAAGAGGGAAATGAAACAAAAAACTGCAGAAGCACTAAAAGGCATTAAAGTAGATGATTTCAAAAACTGTTTTGAGAAGTGGAAGAAACATTTCGATAGGTGTACTGCATCAAATGGAGAGTACTTTGAAGGTGACTGAAGTTTAAACATGTAAGAATAAATCCACAGCTTTTCAGTAAATAAATTCCAGGGGAGTTTGGGGTCCCTTTCATATACGAGGTCTGTCTGGAAAAAGTCCAACCATTGTATAGTTTTTCGGAATGAAAAAAAAAAAATGGTCTTTGCAACAAATATGGAGGATATTAATATAATACCCCTAGAGCATATTTTGCTAAGTGAAATTAGAGAAAGACAAATACCATATGATCTAACTTATATGTGGAATCTAAAAATCAAAACAAATAAACAGATAAAGCAAAACAGAAACAGGGCCATAGATATAGAGAACAAGCTGATGATTGCCAAAAGGGGAGGAGAGGTAGGGTGGGTGGATGAAATAAATGAATGAACGAATAAAATAAGAAATAAAATCCTGTCTAAGTTAAAATCATGCATATTAGGAGTGCTGTGCATGAGAGAGGGACAGAGAGTTTTGCACCTATTTTGGGTCATTTTATTATCCAAGTACTACCATTTAAAAAAAATTTAAGAAATGACACTTACTAAAATGTTTTTTGTTGTTTCCTTGGCTTTTCCTTATGTAATGTATTTTCCAGCTTGTGATATGGAATCCATTTGCAGCTTTTATCATTATTCCTACCCCTATGTCTTCATGATTTATTATTAGTGTGCAACTGGCCACACGGCATTACAGTATTTCTAGAATGAAAATCATCAACTGAAACTAATATATGACTTATAATACCATTCCGTGTATATTAATTAACAAGTGATTACCATGATATTCTGTAATCTTCTGTTAACTATATAAACAAGAATAGATAAAACAAGTCCCGTCAAAGGATTTTTAAAAAATAAACACTAGATTTTTTTTAAAACTAGGAATGATTACTGGGATTTGATTGCCAAAAATATATAACTGTGGATGAATAAAACAAAGTAGAAAGTTCCTTTTTTTAAAATCTTTTGTACCAGCATGGAGGACATGGCCCACCGGAGACACACTCTTCTGAAGAAATATTTTCATGCTGTTGTTGGGATATTCCCAGTCCAACTTCCTTAAATCAGCCAAAGAGATTATACAATTTTCCAAAATGAACCATTAAAAGGAACAACAGCATTTTTCTCCCTTAATATTAAAGCACCATTGCCTTATTAACTTTGATTCTGAATTTCAAAACAGCATTATATCTAGAAAATCATGTGTGCATCTTATATTGTTGCACTTTGCATTGAGAACGAAAACAAAAATGATAGTACTCAACATTCAGAAGCTTGCCTTACACTCACAACTAGACCATGTTAATCTCCTATTAGACATAAATCATCTCATAGAACATGAACCTCAGACAAGGTTATTCTAAGACCATGATAAAATAAGACAAAATAAGGCCCTTCCATAATTTAGCCTAAACACAGTCAAAAACAAAAGCAGCATGATGCCTATAAAATACCAAATATCTCCTACCTTGGCCAAGATGATTGATACTTATTAGCTATTTACTTTGTCCTTGTTCTAATTTCCCCTCTCTATGGATATCACTTATTGATACTCAATTGTAGAATTGCCCCCACTTTCCTACAGCATTTGCTCTAGAGCCCCAATCCAATAATCCATTCTTTCTAATTCCCTTTTACTGAGATGCTTCATAAATCCCGTTGATGTACAATCTCCCTGTCTGCTGCAAGTAATAAACCCAACTTGTTTAACTATAGGCACATTCTCCTTTTTTGCACATAAACAACAGAAATGTATTTCTCACAGTCCTGAAGGCTGGAAGTCTGAAATGACGGTGCCAAAATGATTAAGCTCAGGCGCAAGCCCTCTTCTCAGCCTCAGACTGATGACTTACAGTTGTATCTTTACACGTCAAAGCACAGAGCTACATGTGTGTGATTGATGGTCAATTGTATGTTATTTTCATTTTTAAAAATGCAAGTCTCTTTCATGAGGGTTCTTTAACAAAACTTATAGATTTGGAAAGTAATTGATTGATCCAGAAGCTCATCTAATAGTTTAATGCTCTGTGACAACTCACCTAATTGTTCCTGTTCCTTTGCACTACGTTTAATCCCTTAAGATGTCAAACAACATCAACTATTTGGTTTATATATTACTTGTATGCTTAGATTTGGTCAATTTAGAAATGGTTGGTAAAATAGAAAATAAAAATCCAAGTTCCTAATGATCAAAAGCTAAAAAATAAAATCATACTTAGATACTTTTGACCAAGAAGACTATTATTAGTGTAAAAATGCCCATTATAATTGTCCATCCACGGTGTCATTATTATTGCGACAGCATGGATGGACCTGGAGAACATTGTGCTAAGTGAAATAAGGCAGTCAGAGAAAGACAAATACCATATGATTTCACTCATATGTGGAATCTAATGAACAAACTGAACTAACAAGGAACATAGAAACAGACTCAGAGATAGAAAGCAGGCCGACAGCTCAGCAGGGTGGAGGGGAGGGGGTAGAGATCGAGAAAAAGGACTCATGGAAATGGACAATAGTGTGAAGATTGCAGGAGAAAGGGGAGTGGGGGGAGGTAGAAAAGGGTGTCAGGGGGATAAATGGTAATAGAAAAAAATACAATTAAAAATGTCCAAAAAAGTTAGATTAAAAAAATAAGAAAAAAGAAAAATCACCATTTCCCAGAAAAACACTGGAGTACAAATATGTTACACAGGAAGGTCTAAATAATAGCCTCAGCAATGAATAAAACCACATATCTTCAAAAAAAAAATGTATTCATCCCAATCCACAAAATGAAGGGCTGCTATTATAAAAATCTTCTTTCATTTTAAACCTTGACAGATTTTCATTGACTAAAATGTATAGTAATGCATCAACAAAATTTTACCTCCAAGTAGTTTATTATCCAAGTCAGAAAAGTCTATAAAAATCTATAAAGTCTATAAAAATCTGTATAAATTGAAGTCCTTAGGAAATTCAAATAACATTTAAAAACTCAGCAATAAGATACTTTTTGGAATAAGAAGAAAATTCAATCTAGAAATATTTCAAATAAAACCATAATTAGGTGAAATGTCCCTTTCTTAGAGCTGAGTTCAACTTCCCACATTTCCTTGTGTCTGAGAATAGTGAACACAAGTCCTCAGCACAGGATGAGTAGCAGTTCATGACACTCATCCTGGGAGCAGATGAACACACCGCAGGAAAATGATGCTCTGTGTGGAATAGGTATCTCAGTGGTAGTAAAACAGGGCAGCCGTATTGGTAACCTCACCTACTCATGATCTACTTCACAATCATATTATTAGACTCTTTCTTCTTGCTAATGAGTAAATGGTTAAAGTTTCTTTTGACGGTAAAATTGTAACAAGGGTTGATTTTGTTTTGTTTTATAACAAGTGTGCAGCAAACTACTGGTAAATAATAAAATTGTCTAATGATTACTTTTTATCTGATTATGTGCAATTAATTTTCCTACTGTGTTGCTTTAAAAAACTTTTCTATAAGCTACCAATTTTAAAGCTATATTGTTATATATCAGACATTCATTAGGAAACCATAATTTCAATAAGGGCTCTTTCAGGAAAGGCAATTATGTCATAAATAAAATGGAGGAGCATTCAGCATTTATTGGCTGCTCCAATTTTAGAAAATATTTTAACCACTAATATACTTCCTATGCCTGTTATTCACCCATAACCTTGTTATGCAAGCTAATTGTTAAGATTTCATTAATAATCACATTATGTAGATTATAAAATAATAATGCTTCTTGCAGAAAAGTAGGGAAGTACAACAAAACACACACACACACAAAATCAAATTACCCAAAATCCAACCTTGTAGACAGCTAATGTTAACATTTTGGTTTATTGTCTTCTTGTCTTTTTTCAGAGTATATACACATCCAGCTTTTAGAAACAAATTAGACCCATACTAAATATACTTTTGGTTTCTTGCTTTTTTCACTTACAATTATAATGGGAATTTTTATGTTAATAAATATGAAAAGAAAATGTTTGAATCAGAAAATGTTTCAGCCGTATTTGAAGATAAAGATAGCATAATTTAATCAAACCACTGCTGATATGCATTTACATCATTTCCTATTAATTAATTAATGAAAATTTAAAAACCCTAAGTTACAGTTGACATTCAGTATTATATTAGTCTCAGGTGCACAGCATAGTGGTCAGACATTTATACAACTTAAGAAATGATCCCTATGTAAGCATTCTTGAACATGTTTTCTACATATTTTTAATCATTTTTTGCTTTGAAATATAATTATTGAATATTAAAACATGAATTGTTAAGGTTCCTAATATTCTTAAATTATAAATGCTGGGCAACTAAAGAAGAAATAAACAACTGAAACCATATCAAACTAAAAAGTTGTAGCATAGCAAAGGAAACCATCAACAAAATGAAAAGACAACCTACTGAATGGCAGAAGATACCGTATTTGCAAATAATACATCTGATAAAGGGTTAATATCCAAAATATATATGGAACTTACACAACTTCACACCAAAAGAAACCCTCCAAACAATCTGATTAAAAAATGGACAAAGGACTTGAGCAGACATTTCTCCAAAGAGGACATACAGATGCCCAACAGACATAGGAAAAGATGCTCAATGTCACTAATCATCAGGGAAATACAAATCAAAACCACAATGAGATACCAGATCACACCCGTCAGAATGACCATCATCATAAAAATCAACAAACAAGTGTTGGTGAGAATGTGGAGAAAAGGGATCCCTTGTACACTATTGGTGGGATTGTAAATTAGCGCAGTCACTATGGACAACAGTATGGAGGTTCCTCAAAAAAGTTAAAAATAGAACTGCCCTACAACCCAGGAATACACTTCTGGGTATTTATCTGAAGGGAAAAAAACACTAGTTCAAAAAGATATATGCACCCCTATGTCCATCTCAGCATTACTTATAATAGCTAAGCTATGGAAGCAACCTAGGTGTCCATTGGTAGGTGAATGGATAAAGATGTGGTATTTATACAATGGAATATTACTTAGTGACAAAAAAGAATTAAATCTTGCTATTTGCAAAAACATGTATGGACCTAGGAGGTATTTTGCTAAGTGAAGTAAGTCAGACAGAGAAAGACAAATACTGTATGATTTCACCTATATGTGGAATCTAACAAAACAAAACAGAAACAGACCCATGGATATAGAGAATAAGCTGATGGTTGACAAAGGGGGGCGGGGACAGGGAAAAGAAGAAGAAAACAAGCCTGCAATTATTGTGGGAAATGTAACCACACTTGTTATGATATAAGTAGATAAAATAGACTAATAAATAAGGATATAGAAAAAACATTAAAATACTTACTATTAATTTTAAAGACATAATCACAACACAGAGATATACATATTTTGCCCAAGACCCAAAGTAAAAATGTTGATTCTCCAGTGCAAAGCCCACTTTAAGCCCTTAGCACACGCAGTGCACACAAAAGTTTGGCATTTTTGTTCAAAGCTTCCGGATGGCATATCTATGTTACTCTTTGGCATAAGATGTTCCTAGATGAGAAGATACACATCATCAAGATATTGAATCTCCTAAACTAGGCCAGAAATGTAAAGCAGCCCTAATAAAAGTAACAGAAGAATTTTTACAACAATATGAGCATATTTTAATATTGGTATATTAAAATTAATATTTCACATTCATATGAAATATTAAATAAGCAAGTATAGGAGAAAATTCTGAAATTAAGAGTAATAAGGTTAGACTGGCTTTTTCAGATATTAAAGCATATTATAAGGTGACAATAATTCAAACAGTATGATAAAGATATAGGAATAGATAGATTAACAGGAGACACTATGGAGTCTAGGAATAGACCTAAAATACATATGTGAACATTTAATAGATGATAAAGGTGGCATTTAAAATTATTGGAGAAAGACCAATTATCAAAAAAGGGTGTTGGAGTAACTTGAAAAAAATAATTACACCAACATCTCTCACTTTACACGAAAATAAATTCCATAGAGGTCTAAGACTTTAATGTGAACAATAAAACCACAAAGGAACTAGAAGAAACTAGAGGATAATTTTTTTTTAAGATTTTATTTATTTACCTTTAGAGAGAGGGGAAGAGAAGGAGAGAAACATCAGTGTGTGAGAGAGACATGATTGGTTGCTTCTCGAATACCTGGCCCTCAACCCAGGCACTCCCTGACTGGGAATTGAACTGATGACTTTTCAGTTCACAGGCCAATGCTCAATCCACACTGGCCAGGGCTAGAGGATAATTTTTAGTAATCTTTACATGAGGAAGTCCTTTCTAATCTTGAAAATTAAAAACTCAGATAAAAGAAAAAATTGACAAATAATGTTATTATAATTAAAAAAAAAGTTTTGCATGGAAAAAACTACCATAAGCCTAGTTGGAACCTACACTGAGAAAAATATTTGCAACTTAAATCTGAGTCAGGGGCCAATTTATCCCACACATAAAAAACTCCTACAAATCAATACAAAAAGACAAATAATCCAATAGAAACTTGGGCAAAAGGCATACATACATACTTTACATAAAAGGCAACACCAAAGGCTCTTAAATATATGAAAAGATGTTCAACTTTACTTTTTAAAAGATATGAATTAAAACTTCAATGAGATACTATTTTTGAGAAGCTATTTTTCTTTTATCTAGTAGATTGGCAAAGATCAAAAAGTTTGGTGACACTCTTGGAAGGATCTGGGGAACAGCCACTCTTATATAACGCTGGTGGGAGTATAAATTGGTACAAATTTTGTGGAGAGTACTTTGGCAGTATCTGTAAAAATTTCACATGCACATGCTCATTAACGCAGCAAGTCCACTACTGGGCTTTTTATCTTACTGATATAACCATTCATACGTGCACAAAATATCACACATATAAGGTTATTTTTTATAGAAGCATTGAAATGGCAGATTGGAAGCAACCGAAAAGCCCACCATTTGGAGCTGATTAAAATAAATCATGATACATTGAAACAATGAACTATTAGATAGTCAAGAAAAGTGAAATGAGGAAGCTCTTCATGTATTGATATGGGATGACCTCTGAAATAGATTGAATGATAAATATGAACAGATACATGTACATGCACACATGTATAAAAAAGACAGGTATTCAAGTGGTGATGTGTCCCTAGGGCTTTTTTTCCTTCCCTGACACCAATCTCATGGGCTTAATTTAGAGTCTGGAGATTGCTCACACAGAGCAGGACAGCAGGTGAGTGATGCCGACTGGCGGTGATCATCTAAGCCCTAATACACAAGACAGGCGGAATCAACCCCCCCAAAATATGCATAGAGTATTTTTGGGAGAGGAACCAAGGACCTAGTAATTGGCTTTGGGAATAGAAACTGGATTGCTTCTTTGTACCCTTTGAATTTTGAAGCATTTGAATATATAATGTTTTTTTAATTAAATAGAAATAAATTAAATTTTTTAAATTGAGTAGGCCTTGGTAACCACTGATAATAGCTTGGATACTAAGGAGGCAGTCTAAGAAAGAGTAAGAAAAATATCTCCACAGAGCATAATATTCGGGACCTATTGTTCCCCTAAGTGCCCAATTGTCCGGTAGTCTGAATTATCTACTCCCCATGCCAACCAGGTAGCAAAGCACTAGCCAATGCCAGAATTCACTTGGTGACCGAAATCAGGGCTACTGCCCTCACCTTCCTCTCCTTGCTTGCTAGCAATGGAGAAGCCACTGCAGCACACACTTGGACTGACCAACTGAAGAATGGCTGGAGCCTTCCAGTTCTTTAGCTGATATTAAACTTAGTGAAACAAAGTATTGGGAGTCACTGAGACCAGTGACTACTGACCTTATGTCATCTCGGCTTTACAGCACAGTCTTTGAGTTCTCCCCCTTGGATCTTCTGCAGTGATTGGATGTCTGACTACATCAGCCACCCAGCCTTGGCTAGAAGGAGGCAGTGCAGATGAGGCCCACCGCAAGGTGGAGCTCATCTTTATAGACATTCTTTTTAAAGTTAAATGCAACAAATCTGCTTTTGTTTAAGTAGCAGATGGATTGTTCTTTGGCTTTAGGAAAATTTATGTGAGGAAAGTAAACCCATATGGTCTGGAAGGGAAAAAAAAACAGGGCAACTATAAAGATCTGCATCTAACTACTCAGCTAATCGCTTAGCAGTCGGCCGTGATTAATGGGCAAGGTCATGATGAAAAGGGCTTCCTAGAATGCCTTGCCCCGCTCTTAATCAGTTTACTTGTATTAACTCCTATACTTTTCACAACAACTCTAAGAGGTAGTCATTACTATGATTTCCATTTTACAAACGAGGCAACTGAAACATGAAAAGTTTAATTGGTCCAAAGTTACCCAAGGAGCAAAAAGCAGAACTAGGATTGATCCCAGATAATGTGGCTGCACTCTCATCAAAACATATGGCATTCTGTCATAGCAATTTTACCTATAGTATGATCTCAGTATGAAAAGTAATAATTTTTGTTTGAACCAGCTCCTCCTGAAACTCATAGATCAGAGTGTATGTGGATGTCTATATTTATTTCCTTTAGTCAGTGTTTCGTACATGGTTGAACCTTGTTGTTATGAAGACGTAAAAAACCTCAGTTGTATGTACCCAGGAGCTTTGTAACACTAATTTTCTTGAAATAAACAGAATTCTCTTTTGCCCTGTCCCCCTTATTTTTCTTCTTCCCTCTAAATCAAAGCAGCATTTCATTTAATATACACATCATGTAGTATGAGCAAAGAAAGCAAATAAAATAAAACAGGAGTCCTAAGCAAAATTTAGGGCAAAACTTCAGTCTTATATGATCTCACCTATAAATGGAACCTAATCAACAAAACGAACAAGCAAGCAAAATATAACCAGAGACATTGAAACAAAGAACAAACCGACAGTAACCAGAGGGGAGGGGAGAGGGAATACAGGGGGGAAAAGGGGAAGGGTTATCAAGGAACATGTATAAAGGACATATGGACAAAGCCAAAGGGGGGTAGGATTGAGGGTGGGAGGTGGGGATGGGTGGGGCAGGGAGAGTGGTGGGAGAAAAATGGAGACAACTGTACTTGAACAACAATAAAAAATTAATTAATTAATTAATTAATTATTTTTAAAAAGACGCAAGACTGGAAAAGTTACTAGATGGCAGCACAATGGAGTTGGGACATGTATCTCTTGACTCCCAGTCACCAGTTATTCATAGTAGGCAAAGACTAAAAATAGGGCACCTTCACCCACCATGCCATTTATTGATTTTACTTAGAAATTGCTATGGTTTTCTCCTTGTGCTACCACCCTCTTCTAAATTCTCCACCACGGGAAGAGCAGACAGATCCATTGAGAAGCAGCATTATGAAGCCAAAGAACCACCCCCCTTAGAGCCAGATCACTCCAATGATTCCATCACCTACCAGCCTGTGATCTTGGGCTTATTACTATGTCCCCAACTTCATTATGCAGGGATTAATAAGACTTATCATGTAGAACATGGAGATGATGTAAAGTAAGTGTCCATCACATTAGGTGATAAAAAATGAAATCAATTATTACCAGCATGGATTTCTCTAATTTATGTGTCCACTGAGTCTTCCTCATTTTTTCATTCCTCAAATCATCACATCTGTAATTAATTTTTAAAAAGATTTTATTTATTTATTCTTAGAGAGGGGAAGGGAAGGAGAAAGAGAGGGAAACATCAATGTGTGGTTGCCTCTCAAGTGTCCCCTACTGGGAACCTGGCCTGCAACCCAGCACATGCCCTAGACTGGGAATCAAACAGGCAACCCTTTGGTTTACAGGCCCACACTCAATCCCCTGAGCCACACCAGCCAGGGCTTAAAATTCTGTAGCACTTAACATGACTGTGTGTGCTTAGAAAATGACTGAGTTACTTCAAACATACAGAAAAGCACAGAAAATAATATACTATCGCTTATGTAAGTATCCATTAAAAATATATGCTGTCTTGTCTTAAAACTTAACATAAATTATTCATATTATGCTGCAACTTGCTCCACTCTCCCCAGTTTTATGTTTTTTGAGATTTACCCATGTTGATATATGCAGCTTTGTTAGTTATTTTAAATGCTCTATAGTGATCAATTGTATGTGCCTAACAATGTATTTCTGCATTCTCCTACTGGTGGACATTTATATTTTTTCCAGTTTTTCCTCACTTACAAAGAATATTGCAATAGACATCCTCTTTGCAATTGCTTCTTTGGGTACTCATGGGAGAATTTCTCTAGGGTACAAATCCAGAGGAGGAATTGCTAGGTTTGTAAATATGCCCATTTTCAACATTACCAGCTATTGCCAAATTATGTTCCAAATCACAATACCATTTTGTTGTTGCAGTTTGTGGAGTTTTTGTTTGTTTATTCTTTGTTGAGGTATATTTTACATGCCATAAACTTACCCATTTAAAGTGTATGATAGTTTTTATATATTTGCTGAACTGAGCAACTGTTACCACGATATAATTTTAGATTCATGTATAATGTTTTTATTTATAAATAGACTTAAGACATCTATCTGTAGAACTGGTTATGTGTTCTGTCCAATATATCCATGGAAATCCCCTGGGAGGAGCTAGTTTGTACAGATTTCCTTGTTTTTCAACCTGTTGTTTGAGTAGGTGGCTGAAAGAAACATACCTAATTAGATTATGAAACTGCTTAAATGCAGGTTCCTGTTATTTGCTATAAAAAGCATTCCTATTTATTCACCTCAGAGTAAAATGACTCAGAACTAACTCTATTTGAAGAGAATGGGAGGAGTGCTATACTAAATAAAGGAGTTATTTTTCCCCAGAACAACTCTTGCTGAAGCCAGAAAGGGAGGAAGGTGTGAACCAGCACAGATGTTGGAGTAAACAGACGTGAAAGCCAGTGCACTGGCAGAGGAGGAGAGAGCGCAACATCTCCCCACCCCACCCCACCCCACCACACACACACACACACACACACACACACACACACACACACACAGGTTAACTTGGTGAGCTTTTAATCAAATAATATCCATGCTCTGAGTTATTAATTAGTGGCAGTTTCAAATACTATAATATTTACTCCAATTCAAACTTAGTATGTTGACAATGTGGATTTCCAAATATGACTTAAAATAAAAATTTATATGAGTATTATTCTTAACTAGTTACTAAATGTTCCAAATCTAGTACATTTTTTTTTCTACGCAGAATCTCATAAGAAACATCAGGTTCATGGACAACACCACCGGTCCTCTTGTGTTAGTTCTTTACTTTTAGTCACTGGCCTAGGGTCCACAATTTTCAGATGCTATGGTTTCATTTCATCAGGTGCTCCACAGCTCTCTGAAATTTCCTCCTTGTCCTTCAGACTTACCTGCAGGTACAGAGAGTACAGTCACCTTCTTTGACTTGCCCAGCAGGTGACATTAAGACCTGGCAATGAGGAGGAAAGGCACAGGGTTGAGTGCCCAAGGCAAACACACTGTACCTCACCTTGCTGGCAATGCAGCTGTGGCAACAGCTTCTCAGCCTTGGGACAGCCCCACCCCGGTCATGGGTCAAGAGGCTTTACCTGAGGTAGGTAACAGCCTGACTCAACGGTGAAGTGTGGCATATGGACTGAGACGATTCTGAATTGGATGTTTATACCAAGCTAACCCTAAATCCTCAGCAACTTGGGTGCCTAGTCAGATTTCCCCATGAGTCTGCGAAAATCACCTTGACCTCTATCCTGCAGCATCCTCTGCTGAGCAGGGAGATGGCTCTGCAAGATGTTGTTTACATGTGAGTTTAGTATTTACTACCTGTAGCTGAAGTGATTGGGCTTTTCAGGCTTTGGACAATGTTCACAGTCAGCAACCAGGCTTGCAGTTTAAGAATGAGCTGCAGTCAATGTGAGAACCCAAGGAGATGCTTCTGTAACTGGCTGTGTCACTCCTTACACATTGAGGCCTGGCCCTAACGGGAGGTTTGGGGTCCACTCCGAGGCCCAACTAATGTCTTAGGATCTTCAAAGGGGCAAGAGAAGGGAATGAAATGGAAAACAGTCATGACTTGCACTAGAACCCTTCCAGTCCAAGTCACCAGGACAGGAAGGAGCCAAGGGGGTGAATGCTTCTCTCACTAACCCCTCCACCCACTCTAGGAGCCAACAGTCTAATTACACTTCATCCAACCTATGTTCCCAAACGAGGCAAAATTATCTAGAAGTTGCCCCACCCCAGAAACAGGCTGAGTTAAATGAGCCTTCTGTCCCCAACTGAAATGCCTGCTACATTTACCTACTGCTTCTGAGTAGGAGGAGCGAGACAGCTGAGGCGTCCACACCTGGGCCATTCTCCTGAATTGGCTTCAGAGCTGGTACTCCTGGACTCTACCTTCCTGCTCTTACAGCCTATGGCCCCACTTCTGTGACATGTCACAGTCCCGGGGCCATGCTTTCATCCTCCCGGCCACTGTTCCCTCCACACTCACACCCACTATTAGCAGCTTGCACATATCTTGCTATGCAGGGGGTTCCTCTCAGTTTTCACTGTCTGGATGGGAACGGTACTGCACGTGGAAACAAGGCCCAGTGTCTTTCCTTCTGTTTAAAACCTATTTCCTACAAGTTGCAAGGGTTCCAAGAGGTGGGATGCAGGTAGTTATAAACTCCCGTTTGCCCTCTCCCCCATCCCCTGGTGCAGATTAAATGTGGGTAGGCAACAATAATAGTTCTACTAGCATAGAACTGGTATAGTAGCTATATGTCAGGCACTATTTGAGTGCTTCATACATATTATTTAATCCTCAAAATAACCCTATCAGGGAGGTATTATTATCTTTATTTTTGGATAAGGGCTCTGAGACCCAGAAAGGCTAGATATATTAAGATCACATTTTATAGAGGACAGGGTGGGATTCAAACCCAGATGGGCTGACTCCAGAGCATAGGCGCTGGAGGGGACGAGGAAAGGGGAGGCAGTGGGAGGAATCCACTAGGGTGCAGGTGGAGAGAACCTTAACATAATAATGAAACCAATCAAATTATTGTCCCATGTATAAGCACTTTTCAATAAAGCAGTAATGAAGTATTCTTCCTTACTTGGGTAGATCCCTCCTGTCATTTTATTAGGCTGGGTGCCGCCGTGTCTGTATATGGCACCAGACAAAGGAACAATTGGGGTATAACCGAGGGGAGCCTGAATGCAATTCTGAGGATGGCTGAGCAAACGTATGGAAAGAACCTGGGGCTTAAAAATTATTTTGGTAAAATACATGCAAAATTGGCCACTTTAACCATTCAATTCAGAGGCATCAAGGCCATTCACAATGTTGTGCAACCATCACCAGTGCCCACTCCCTGAACTTCATTATCCTCAAAAGCAGCTCTCGGCACTCATTAAACAGAACTCTCTATTCTTCCCTCCCCCAGCATGTCACCTCTCTGCTTCTGTCTGTCTCTATGAACTTGCCTATTCTAGGCACACAGAACATTTCTCCTTGTGCCTGGCTTTTTCTCACTAGCATAATGTTTTTAAGGTTATATCTATGTTGTAGCATGTATCAAAATTTTATTCCTTTATAAAGTGCAATAATATTACACTGTAGGAACTTTTTGAGGCACCATATGTTAGGGAACCTCATGTTAAGGTGGATGATGAGTTTACTCTGGGTGCAGGTCGTGTGCATTGGTTTCCTGTTTCTTACAGCTGAAAGAACCCCAACTGCATAAGGCACAACTCAGATTCTTCTGCGAAGCTGCAGGATGGGCAATGGGCCCACAGAGTACTCAATGTGGAAGCTCTCCAGCATGTGGCATAATTCTCCAGAATTTCCCCATGGGCTGTGTGTGTAAATCTAAATCTATGCGTGTGTACACATGTATAGGCACACAAACACGTGACTAAGCCCATTGCTTTACCTCTTTCCAGCCTCAGTTTAGCTATTTTGATAATCCCTGTTACAACTGTGAAGTTCAATATATAGTTATTCGGTACTTAACATTTTTCATCATAAAAATTCCAAATCGAGACACTGTGCTTGGTGCTCTACAGAGTAGTACAGATCAATGCCTCTTTTCAAAATACTTCTCCCCAATCTTCAATAGAGTTAGTCATAATCAAGTTTAGTCAAGGGTAAAGAATAAAAACATTTATTTAAGAAATATCATCCAGCATCAATTGATCTGAGTTTGGCAGGCACAAAGAATGGGTGATTAATGTTTTGTTGGTGTATGAAATTTGAGATACAGGAAGCAGTATGGCCAAAAAATACTTACTATTAAAACTGAAACAGAAAAGGTAGTAAGCTACTATGATAGAAAAGAGACTTGAGGTTAAGAAAATGTCACCATGCAATGAAAACAATCTGCTCTTTAAGAAGTACTTACTAGTTAGAGGAGGAGGTTAGACTTACTTGCACGATCTTGGGGGTATGTTCCTTATAGAACATTTTGGTTCCTGGCTATGAAGAGGTGAATGTAGACCAATGTGAGCAGACCCCAGGACTAGAAGGAGATTTGAAGTGGGATAAGGAGAAAGAAAAATCAGGCAGAATGTCTTTGTTCAAGGATCCTTATAAAAATATATATTTTTAAAAATCTGAGTAAGCGTGTATTACAATTTTTTCTGACTATAAAAGTATAATGGGCAGCATGAGAAAAGCTGTAAACATATAATACCCTTTCCTTGTAAACTGACATGCCTCCTGAAACTGTATTATATATCAGCATTACAAAATTCTATTTTTTTTTTTTTGCTTGTTCCCTTTTCTGGCTCCCAGTTGTTCACATTCTCAGAGAGAACAAAGGCCTTTACAGGCCCATCAATCCAGTCCTTTTATTTTACAGATAAAGAGGGTAAGCAGCTTGCCACAGCCACATTCATCCTCAGCGGCAAAGACTAAACTAGAACAAAGTCTCTTGATCTCCTGTCAGGTGCTTTTTGCATTATGACAGGGCCTGATTCATACGACACTCCGTCCTGGTCTGTACTTGATGATTCCCTGAATCTCTCAGCTGGGGCAGAAGGGCTGTGAAGGAAAGGAATAGGTCTGTTTGGGGCTTCTCTGGCTTGTTATGAGTGTGGGACACTAGAAGAGGAGGTGATAAAACACATCTCCTACTTCTGTCCCAACTCTAAATATTGTGAGAGTTGTGAGAGAGAGAGAGACAGACAGACACAGACAGACAGACAGACAGACAAGAGAAGTGGGGGGCAGACAGAGAGACTATTCTAAACACCTGAGAAATATTTCCTGGATAGAACCTTGTACATGAGAGAAATTTTGTAAAGGTTAGCATAAGAGAGGTAATTGATTAAAGAATACCTGGCTGAGGACACACAGTCATAAACCTTTCAGAAGCTCTGCAAATAAAGCCCTGGGTATAGCAGATGACCAACATGGGGAGCTTCAGGCTCCAGGGGACATCTCCATCCTGCTCCATGGAGTCTCAAACCACCACACTATCAATTGAGCTACTAATTGCTGGTAGTACTTGCCTCCAAATGTGCAAAATCCACAGAAAGAAAAATACATTTGACTGGATTCTTTTTAAAAATCCCACCATTCTCAGACCTATTTTTGATTTCACATTCATCAGCACTCAACACTCCGTATGTTCTATCCTGGCTAACCAGATCTCTGGGTGACAATACGGGGTGCTTCACCACAGCACTCATGAGGGGTGGCTCAAGACGGAGGGCAATCAGATCTCTCAGGGCCATTCTTATGTGTGTCTTTTAAGAACAAAATTCAGTGAAAGTGTTATGTATATATATTTAAAACCTCACCTGGGGATATGTTTATTCATTTTTTTTTCAAGAGAAAGGAAGGGGGAGAGAGAAACATTAATGTAAGAAACATTGATCCATTGCCTCACGTACATGCCCTGACCAGGAATCGAACCCACAACCTAGGTATGTACCCTGGCTAGGAATCGAACCCACAACCTTTTGGTATGTGGGATGGTACTCCAACCGAGTCACCTGGCCAGGGTGAAAAGTGTTATATTTTTTAAATGTCTGTCATATAATTTTTTGTTCAAAGTGCAACACAAGGATTATGAATTGAGAATATCCTTTGACATATTCACAAACTAGGAAAACTGTAACAGCAAAGTTCTTGAAACTCTGACATTCTCAAGTTTACTGAAACATCAAAGAGTATCACAATTCTTTGATTGTCTGGCAGGAATTCATCTTCCTCATGCTCCACAGGTTCCTATAAGAACAGGATCTCTTCTATTCAAACTTTTCCTGGAAATTGCTTTCTGAAGTGAAGATAAATCATTTGTTTTATAAGAAAAGAGCCAGCCATGTGTTCTGTGTACCATCTCAGGCAATAAATTGCATTTGTACCATTTTTCTTGTCTCTTTCCATATAGTTTGTTGTGTCTTATACACAGACTCCTGAAAAATTCTTTCAACTTGGGTATGAAAGCCACGACTTTCCTCCTCCAGGGCATTGATGGTTCGAAGAGCAAAGGGAGTCCTTTCCCGGGGCAGGGGATTGTTCAGGGGCCGCATGGGTATAACAGAGTTGTATTTGTGCTGTCTGTTAACAGAATTCATTAGGGATGTATAGAACTGGAACTTACACCAGGTATCTCTTAAAAAGTTTTCAGTCAACAATAAGATTGTCCATGCAGACCCATTTACGGCATCATCTAAATTCTGTAAATGCTGTCTGCCACATGGCATCTCAGCAAAAATTATTCCAGGTTTGATGCCAAAGCCATTTTGGAGCAGATCCTGGACTCTGAGAGCTTCGCTTATGTCATCTTCTGCATGCAATATCACAAATTTGAAGAACACCTCTTCTTCTGCTTCCTCGTCAGGCATCCCGTCTACTCCCTCAGCTCGCCACTGCTCTCCTTTTGGCATCTCTGTTGTACTGCTCTGCCCAGCAACATCACGCAGGGGGACTTCAGAGTTCTTGGAATCTGACTCATGATGTCTTTGACTTGTATCCACACTGTGGCTTTTACCCAAAGAGAGAGAAAGAGGGCAAGGATCTATTTTAGACTTCCCGACACCCATTATAAATATCCAAGTCAGAAAAGAAAAGCTTTAATTCTTGGCATTTCTTTTCATTCTAAAAGAAGAAATAACAAAGAGAAGAACATTGTAAATTTAATCAAAACATTAAAAATAGAAACTCGCATTCAACCTGAAAAGCTCAAAAGCATGACAATATATAGGTCCTAAGAATGAAATGCCAAACAGATCACTGGGACACAAAATCACTTGTCTTTTGTGAGCTTCTAAGGTCTACTACAGGTAGTCCAGGGTAAGTTAAACTGAGGGGTCCAGTGAAATGTAATAGGAGATAGTTGAAAATATTAAATGGCATTATATTAGCACTATAAACCTCCAGATTAAAATGAATTACTCTGGTATTGTAGTGAAGAGGTACTATATAGCATTCTATCATTTTGGAGTTAAAATCCAACTTCCCCATTATCCAATTATTGTGTAGAGTAGAAATATGAAAACTAAAGGAACAATATTCAAATGTTAAGTACGAAATTTATTTTTGTATAGACACAAATACAAAACAGAGTACAAATATCCTAAAGTAGGCTAGCAGGCAGCTCCTATTGACTTAGCATAGAAAGATCGAAAATGTCAAACATCACTAGTTCAGAGATTTTTATTTGTCTAAGGTCAGGCATTACTGCTGCAATGGGGCTGGTGGAGAAATTATAATGAAATTATAATAAGGGTTGTGATAAGTAAGGCATACTTTCTTCCAGCTAATCCTGGGAATACTGAATAAAACACATTTATTCACCTGGGGAAAAATTAACATCTTGGTCTGGAAGAGAAATCTAGAAGCAAAGACTTGTGATTTTCTCCAGTGAAATCAGCAAAGAATCATTACTGTCTAAACTCATTTTTTTGTTTTAAAAATTCTAGGAGTGGAAGAATTTGATCAGCTATGAAAGAAAAGTATTCCATGTGAATCTAATTTAAATAAATATTCAGATAATGGTGGTAATGTTAATGTAACTCCAAAACAGGCAGTTATAAAGGGTATTCTTTTATCAAGAGAAAATTTAGAATACATCAATATAGGCTTCATATTTTCAAACATGGGCCCACATTGTTTATTTTCCAGAG
Source organism: Desmodus rotundus (assembly GCF_022682495.2). Classification (NCBI taxonomy): domain Eukaryota; kingdom Metazoa; phylum Chordata; class Mammalia; order Chiroptera; family Phyllostomidae; genus Desmodus; species Desmodus rotundus. Next base: position 148,256,069 of record NC_071387.1, read on the forward strand.
CATTTTACTTATTGTTCATGGACAAAGACCAGAGTTCGGCAAGAAATCAGAATTACATTCATAATGACATAAGTAACACAGCTCTCTATATCAAAATAATTCAGGTTTAGAAGAAACCCTTCAGCAAAAATGATGAAAATAGTTATGGGAAGAGAAGATAAAGAAACACAGAGAACTTCTTTCTAATATATAGAGAGTTGAAAGGGTTTGTTACTGCCTCTGAATAGGGAAGGTATTGCTGCTACTGTCTGCCATTTATTGTATCTGTACTTCCGGTTCTGACTCCACAGTGTAGTATGCCAATTACCAAGAGGCATTCCAGGCATAAACAAATCCACAAACAAATGTTAGAGAGGATGTGGAGAAAAGGGAACCCTAGTGCACTGTTGGTGGGAATGCAGACTGGTGCGGCCACTGTGGGAAACAGTATGGAATTTCCTCAGAAAACTAAAAATGAAACTGCCCTTTGACCCAGCGATTCCGCTGCTGGGATTATACCCTAAGAACCCTGAAACACCAATCCAAAAGAACCTGTGTACCCCAATGTTCATAGCAGCACAATTTACAATAGCCAAGTACTGGAAGCAAACTAAGTGCCCATCAGCAAAAGAGTAGATCCAAAAACTATGGTATATTTACACAATGGAATTCTATGCAGCAGAGAGAAGGAGCTTATACCCTTTGCAACAGCATGGATGGAACTGGAGAGCATTATGCTAAGTGAAATAAGCCAGATGGTGAGGGACAAATACCATATGACCTCACCTTTAACTGGAATGTAATCAACAGAAGAAAAAAGCAAACAAAATATAACCAGAGACATTGAAGTTAAGAACAATCTAACAATGGTCAGGGGGGAGTGGAGAGGGGACAGTGAGGAGAGGGGATTACAGGAACTACTATAAAGGACACATGGACAAAATCAACGGGGAGGGTGGAAGTAGGCGAGGGAGGGGGGTTCAGCTGGGGAGGGGTGGAGGGATGGGGAGAAAAGGCACACAACTGTAACTGAATAACAATAAAAATTTTTTTTTAAAAAGAGGCATTCTAGGCATAATAACTCTAAACTGCCACATACATACACACATATATACATACATCCCAAATAATAAAAACAAGTGAACCTGAACTCTCTTCATTGTTTAGGATTAACTGCTGACTTTGTTACGGCATTATGAAAAAAGGCTTTACTATGCAAAGTTGCAGAAAGAAGCATCCTCTGCATAATGACATAATTGTTAAGCCACTCAGACATCTCTTTACTGTGCCTATTAAAATGATGTTCAATTATTCGCTGACATAGGTTTGTTAAAGCAACTTAACATCATAGTTTTGATAACAAGTTGCTGCAGATAAGTGCACTTCAAGTAATACAAGATAATCATAAAAATGTCAAAAATTTCTAAGGTAAAATGGTGTGTCAAGCCAAATCACAGTATTTTTTGAAATAAATTTCTAAAAGAAAATTACAACTTTATCTTAAAAGTTGTAATTGTCTGACTGGTATTTTCCAAAATACCAGTCAGAAAAAGAGCAAAACACCCCAGAAATCTATGGTATGCTATTCAACTTCCAAGCACTCCCACCTACCCCTACCCTAAGTAGAACAGAGAGAAAAAAGTAAATGACAATGTTTGAAAAACTTCATTATGACCTTCTAATTTGGAAGGAGAGGGAGGAGACAGACAAGGCGGGAAGATGTGGAAAGCCATGTGCTCGAGACCTGCCTTTCCCATCACCAGTGACTCCAGATGGGGGATGGTCCAGATCTATCACTGGGATTGGTTCTCAAGGCTAGAAGGAGAGAACCCAACTGTGCTCTCTCTGAGCCAATGAACGCCATCAATAAAGAGGGCTCTACCAGAACAGAAGGAAGACATGGAATGCTGATGGAAACGGGAGGAGGGGAGAAGGCTCGAAACGAGAATCCTGGAAAGCTCCTTTTCGAGTTCTCTTTGCCCATCAGGAATGGTCAGCACCAGGGCTAAAGCACTTAGGTTTCATCTTCTTCCCTCAGTGAAATGGGAGGAGAGTGAAGGTGGCCGCTGGGGAGAGACACATGAGATGACTGTTCACAGTAATGAAAACATGCATGTGTCACTTTTTTATTTACTTTTGTAAGAAAAGGTAGTGGTTGAAATACCTAATGACACTGAAAACATTTGTGTTGAAGAGTCTTACCCCCACCCTTATCCATTCAGGTACCCCCATGGCCTCCCGCTGGTCAATCTTACGAGTTTCTCCTACATTCTTCTACTGTTTCTTTATAAATGTATTCTTTCTTTCTCCTTTTCAAAAAATTATATAATATATATGTATTATAGATGATATTTATATATGATACTTTTTGGAAAAAATATAATATTCATTTACACACACAAACAGCCAAATACCAGTATATACATAGATTGCTTTTCTCATGAATACTGTGACCTCAGAGCTTTCCACACCAGCACATAGAGAACTTCTTCACTCTTATTTACAATGACATAATCTTCCAGCACATGGATGTACTACAACTGTCCCCCGTTCCTGGATCTGTGAGTTGTTTCCGGTCTACTACTACTATGAACAATGCTGCAATAATAATTTCAGGCAACAGTCATTTCACATGTGTGCAAGTTCATCCGTACAATTCTTCTTCCAAATGGAGTTTCTATATCCAAGGACAAATGCATTTGTGATAACAATGATTTGGCCAAATCACTCTCTGTGAGATTGAACTTTTTGTTTGTTTGTTTGTTTTTAACTTGATACAGTGACACTCCCACTTCCCCCTCCCTTGCAACAGCAAAGATCCAAGACCACCACAGCTACCAATTATTATTGACCACAGCCCAGCAGAGCTAATCACATCCCCTTAGGCAAGAGAAATGTAGAAAAATATAACCCATCAGAATGAAACCCTGAAACTGGATTCTGAAGGGAAGATCAGAACAGCTCTGAGATACGAAGGAATGATGCTCCAGAATGTATCCTCTCTACATCTAGGCAAAAGAAGGTCCAACAGAATCCTCCACATTAAACAGGAAAGAACAGCTTTGCATATTTGTCAGATGGAAAGAACAGCTTGGCAAATATGCAAAATATTACAGGAAATAAAAAGGAACATAAAGAAGAATCACAGCATACAAAAACTACGTGCTCCGGAATCAGACTGAATGCAAATCCTGGTTCTGCTATAAAAAAACTGGGAGACTTTGTACAAGTTACCAAATATATTTGTGCTTTGATTTTATGTGTAAAATGGTAATAACTATAGGACCCACATTTAGGGGTTTTAGTATATAATTACAGTACCTATAAAGATCAAAAGGACTTAGGGCGATGCCCCCCAAACTTTGGCAGCTATTACTGTTATTAAATATGCACCAAAGAAGCTGAAGAAAAACTGACACAACAAACGCTTATGCTCTGGGACAGCGCTACTCAAAGTGCAGTCCACGGGCAAGCTGCCTGTCTCTGGACTTTCTGGTGCCGGCCTACGACAAGACAAGAAGATTAGGCCAGGATGTCAATCAACTACATCAGTTAGGTATGCTGTTCAGTTCAGCTGACTTTTTTTCATAGTAAGATATTTTCAATGAAGAAAGCAGCATGGTCTACATTGGGTGTGTGCTTCTTATATTACAGGTAAGCACTTTGATTAATATTGCTCTAGGAGACATAAAGAGAATATGTTATCAATAAAACAAAAATATTAGTCTTAGCCGAGTAGCTCAGTTGGTTAGAGCATTGTCCCCATACGCCAAGGTTGCGGGTGACATCGCTGGTCAGGGCGCATACAAGAAACAACCAATGAATGCATAAATTCAATAAAGCGATGTTTCTCCCTCTCTCTCCCCCACTTCCTCTCTCTAAAATCAATCAATAAAAATATTTTTAAAACACTGAAGATGAGACAACACAATTAGATGAAAAGAGAGATTGTACACAAATTAAGGACCATACACCATGAAATAAATATGAAATCAAAACCATATCAGTTAAATACAGCAGAAAGGCTTGAAAAAAAATCACAGAATATGGAAAGGGAAAAAGACAAATACATAGCAATTTGAAAAAAGATATAGCTATGGAGATTTCTTTTAAACAGCAACTATATAACAAAAACAAATGCATCTGAAATAGAAAATCCAATAAATACAAAAAAAAAATTCAAAGATATAACAGATTCACCACCCTAATCCAAATGATCCATCTTACTGATGACAACCAGACATTATGTGGTTGTACATAATGTAATCAATACGATGTAATCAATATGATGTGCACAGTACAATGTATGACAAGATTTGCTAATAATGGTGAGTAGGCATAGAATATAGAGTTTGGGGTCTGGGAGAGAGGTCCAGCCAGAAGATGTGTATTTGGCATTTATCTGTATATAGATTATTTTTAAAAACTAAAACCTATATGAAATTATTAGGAGTGAGTCTAGATAGAAAAATAAAGTGGATTTCTGACTTGCCAGCACCCACCATCACGGGAGCCCATTCCTAAAATAAATCTCCCTCCCTCCTTCCATCTCTCCCACTCTCTCTCTCTAACCTATTAGCCCTGTTTCTCTGGAGAACTCTATTATGGACTTCTTTAAAAATTTGTTGCCCTAAAGTTAAGAGTTAGTGTTTGCATTTTTAAAACATTATGACCACTTGGGAAGAGAGGCTCCCAAAGAGTAAGTAAAATAATAATCAATAATAATTGGATAATAAAATACATGCACATATACGATTTTTAAACTTGCCCATGTGTTTACCACAGAAAAGCTTTGTGTTTAAATCACTGCCTCTGAAATTTAATACATCTAAAATTAAGGAATCTAGTACTGTACGCCACTCCTTCAGCCTTTAAGTTCTTTCCTATTTAAATAGCACCATCTTCTGGTGAATACATGTAAAATCAATGGTTTCTTGTCAATTTTTTTTTGTTGTTTCACTGACTTCATTTTTTTAAGTAATTTTGTTGATTATGCTATTAGAGTTATCCCAATTTACCTCCTTTACCCCCCTTCGACCCCCTGTGCCCAGTAAGCCTCTTCCCTCCAGCAATACCTCCACCCCAGTTTATGTTCATGGGTTGTGCAAGTAAGTTCTTTGGCTACTCCATTCCTATACTGTTCTTAACTTCTCCCTATTTTGTACCTACCAATTATGCTTCTTAATCCCTGCACCTTTTCCCCCATTCTCCCCTTTTCTCCTCCAGCTGGTAACCCTCCAAATGATCTCTAGATCTATGATTCTGTTCCTATTTTGCTTGTTTGCTTAGTTTAGCTTTTTTTTTAGATTCAGTTGTCGATAGTTGAGTGTTGTCATTTTAATGCTAATAGTTTTGATCTTTTTCTTAAATAAGTCCCATTAAAATTTCAAGGAATAGTGGCTTGGTGATGATGAATTCCTTTAGCTTTACCTGTCTGGGAAGCACTGTATCTGCCCTTCCATTCTAAATGCTAGCTATACTGAACAGAGTAATCTAGGTTGTAGGTCCTTGCTTTTCATCACTTTGAATACTTCTTTCTAGTTCCTTCTAGCCTGCAAAGTTTCTTTTGAGATATCAGCTGATAGCCTTATGGGCACTCCTTTCCAGGTAACTCTCTGCTTTTCTCTTGCTTTTTTAAAGATTCTCTCTTTATCTTTAACCTTTGGCACTTTAATTATGTTATGTGTCTTGGTGTGGTCCTCTTTGGGTCCAACTTGTTTGGGATTCTCTGTGCTTCTTGGACTTGTATATTTATTTCCTTTGCCAAATTAGGGAAGTTTTCTTTCATTATTTTTTCACATAAGTTTTCAATTTCTTGCTCTTCCTCTTTTCCTTCTGGCATGCCTAAGATTCGGATGTTGGCACTTTTGGCAATGTCCCAGAGTCTTCTTATACTATACTCATCTTTTTTATTCTTACTTCTTCCTTCTGTTTTGATTGAATGTTTATTTCTTCATTATGTTCCAAATTACTGATTTGAATCTCAGCTCCTTCCTCTGCTGTGGATTTTTATTTCACTTAGTATAACCTTCATATATATACATATATATATACACACATATCCTTTTTCTACAATGATAATGCAATCTGAAAAAATTATTTTTTTAGTAAATAATAAACTGTTTTCTAGGTTTTGTGCTTTTAAATAGAGGTCAGCTAATGTGAGGCCCAGATAGTAAATTCCTTATGTGCCATATCTGCACATTCCAGATGGGTGAAACCCATTCCCAGGATTAACTCTTCTTGACCTCCTATTTTCTATCTATATGCAAATTTTCGAAGAGTCTGGGCTTGCTAACTCTAAACCAAACAGGGATCCTCCAATATTCTATTTACTTACAAGCACCATAGAGCAGTATCATCTCCATCTAAACAGATCCTTGAGCAAGTAAACATGTAATTACTTGAGAACAAGCACACACACAATCAAACAAACTGCTTCTATCAGGTAAAAAAGCAAAAATACACAAACAGTCCTTGCCTGGGCACTGGCTTTTTCATCTGTGAAGCCGTCTCTGGACTCACCCGCTAGGAAGCCCCAGGTTGCTGAGTGCTGCCTAGCTCACACATACCAAAGCTTCTGACAGGTGTTTTCATTCTAAGGTACTCCTGGCTTCCCTTTTAACCCTCCTACTCTTCTCTTTGATACATATTCTAAATCCACTTATTTTTAAATTTTATTTAATATTCTATTGCATGTATTTATTCACACATCCCAATTCTGAAATTAATTTTTTTCTCCTAGAGCAAGGTATGGTAATACATATACTACTGATAATATCACAGTACAAGTTCCTTGGGATTAAAATGAGAAATAAGCATTATAAATTAAACAGTCTTTATCCCCCAATGGCTTTTTCCTAAAGATAAAAATGTTTTTCATTTCCTTTCCCATATATTTTAAAAAGAGAACCAAATTTTGCTGTAAAATCTTGATATTCTGATAACTGCTTAGTCAGTACACTTAAAAAACTTGCATAATATTTTCTACTTCACTTTTCTTTTTTACATTTAAACTACCTGTTACTGGTATCATTCAGAAAGTCTCCAAATCAGAGACCACTGCTTCCTACTGAAGCAATGGAATTGCCAAAAAAATTATTGCACACTCTTTTCGGTAGACTGGATAGCATTTGTCTTTCATTTTCTAAATTTAAAAATGAGAACTGGCTCCAAAGGGCAAACTCCCAAAGAGGAAGAAGATTTTATAAAAGCACAGAATTTAAGGGCAAACTGTTTATCTTATCAAGATGAGGCTCATGAGAAAGCATTTGTTGTTGTGCACTACGACGTTAGAGAGTCCTGGCAACCAGCAATGTTCTAACGGTGCCATAAGCTTCATGGCATACTAGTATCTGACAGCAACACACCTGCGGGTCAGTAGGAGAAAAAGTTAAAACAGGACTATGGCAGATAAAACATTTGAACAGGGAAGAGAGGGAAGTGAAGGTGCACAGCCTGCTATGGCTTAGCAGAGGCCCATTGCAGGCTTAGCAGAGGCCCATTGCAGGTGAAGGCAACAGCAGCAGGATTTGCGTCCCTTCAGTGAAATAAGCCATGAAGAAGGGAAGAGATAAGATCATAGTAGTCAGGGATTAGATCACATAGGGCTTTGAAGCCATTGTAAGCATTTGGTTTTTATGACTATGATAAATGATCACCAAAAGGTTTTGAAGGGAACTCCAAGTTCTGATTATATTTGAGAGAAGTCATTGCTCTTTGTAGAAAAACTGTAGAGGAGCAAGGGCAGAAGCAAGAAGAGCAAATGAGAGAATTCACAGTCATCTAGGTAAGAGAGACTGGTTTGCATGAGAGAGGGAGTGAGATGTGGTTAGATTTGAGATATCTTTTCAAGGTAGAGACAAAAAATTGCTAGATGCTTGGATGTAGGGTCTGAGCTAAAAAGCATCATCAAGGACGATCCCTAGAGTTTCGGCCTAGTTGAATGGCATTAACGTTTACTGAGATAAGTAAGGTAACTGAGGGGAAAGTGAAAGGGACAACTGGGTGGGTGTGTGATATCAGCAATTGTGTTTGACCATTTTTTCTGTGAACAACCTGGTCGAGAACCAAACTGTTTGAGAACTGAGGCTTTCCAGAACCAAGGTTAGACTGTACTAAATTTAAATGTCTATTAGATTTCCAAATGGAGTTCGCGAGTAAAGAGCTGGATGTAAGCATCTGGAGTTCGGCAGAAGTAAAGATAGAAATAAAAATTTGGAAGTTATAAGCTTATAGATGTTATCCACAGCCATGGAATATGGCTTAGGACAGAAACTGCCTTGGGATAAAGTACGGCTAGAAGGAGAATATGGCCAAGTACTGAGCCCTGTGGTGCTCTAACATTTAATGGTTGGGAAGAGAAGTCTGCAGACACAGGAGTGAGCAGTGAGAAGTGGTGACTTGGAAGCCAAATGAAGAAAGAATATTGTGGAGGGAGTTAAAGTGAAAACTGCACAGGTGCTGGATTTCACAAGTGACAAGGGGGTGATGAAGATGGAAATCCCGGAGGAATGGATGGAGGAGGAAATAGGAAAAGTGGAAATAGAGACCTGGTAGCAAGTCGCTTAAAGAAGTTTTGTTGTTGTTGTTTAAATAACAGGGAACAAAGAAATGCGCAGGACCTAGAAAGGGATATTTGCTGGTGGGGGGCGGATTATTTAAAGGCAACATTTATCAGCAGACCAGTATTTGTTAAATGAATAAATTAAAAATACCCTGAGGAGCAAAAGGTTCAACAGTATAAAAGTGGTTTTTCCATTCAGCTGGACATGACATGAATAACATTTATTTTGCTTCAGAAGGAAGTAGGACATTATTTTACTCTGGCTCATCTACTTTCGGATTTAAATGAGATATAAAATACAGTTGCTTACCTCCATTCATAACCAACACACTATTTAAAGTGTTAAAATTTCATATTTTAAAGACCCTCCGTTTTTAAAGTTTATTGTCATGAAAAACTGGAGGGGCCCTAACTAATACAATACCGAAAACTAGTTCACAGTTGCCAGACCAAATTATTTTTATCCAAATTCCCTTTTGTACAAGAAGCCGAAAAAGAAAACCAAAACCTTGAGCATTTTGTGCCTGGCTGAGGTTCACCGCAGAAGCCATTTAAGACGCTGGGCTATTTGCTTTATGGCTTTTAAAAATGGGTTTTCTAATCTAGGTGAAACTTACAAGAACAGTAGAAAGTTGTGTGGATTTCTCCTTCACAGTGAGGATCCCGCTGCCGGGCCGGTAGCAAGGCCAACCCACGCCCATAAGCCCACCCCGAGCCGGCGGCACCTCCCCCCACCCCGGCTCGGGGTGGGCTTATGGGCGTGGTTGGCCTTGCTACCGGCCCCGGCAGCGGGATCCTCACTGTGAAGGAGAAATCCACACAACTTTCTACTGTTCTTGTAAGTTTCACCTAGATTAGAAAACCCATTTTTAAAAGCCATAAAGCAAATAGCCCAGCGTCTTAAATGGCTTCTGCGTGAACCTCAGCCAGGCACAAAATGCTCAAGGTTTTGGTTTTCTTTTTCGGCTTCTTGTACAAAAGGGAATTTGGATAAAAATAATTTGGTCTGGCAACTGTGAACTAGTTTTCGGTATTGTATTAGTTAGGGCCCCTCCAGTTTTTCATGACAATAAACTTTAAAAACGGAGGGTCTTTAAAATATGAAATTTTAACACTTTAAATAGTGTGTTGGTTATGAATGGAGGTAAGCAACTGTATTTTATATCTCATTTAAATCCGAAAGTAGATGAGCCAGAGTAAAATAATGTCCTACTTCCTTCTGAAGCAAAATAAATGTTATTCATGTCATGTCCAGCTGAATGGAAAAACCACTTTTATACTGTTGAACCTTTTGCTCCTCAGGACCAGTATTTTTAATTTA